>NW_019741981.1:2210855-2237158 GCF_002891405.2 Cryptotermes secundus
AAATCTGTAAAAGTTACAATAAGCAAACGATGGGATCATATAATATTGGCTTGTAGGAGGCTACTCATTAGTAGACGCCTTTCGTATAATAATCAGTACAGATTAGTTGTGTTTGCAGGAGTAGAACTTACATCTGTTTGACGCGTCCATCTACCACGCAGATGGTGGCAGCAGGTTTCTTTGTGTTTAAACTTTAGTAGCTAGTGTCACATTTCAGAAGGCCGTGATCTGAGCATTCGCCGCCATGAGGACTTTAACTCACACAAGGGGGCATCCTTCTGTTAAAAAGAAAAGAGCAACTATAAGCGTGATGTATCACAATACGCAGTTTCGGGTTACCGTAACAAGTAATTGTCGAGCGTTAACACACATGAACGCAAGTTTTCAATAGCTGACAAACAAACAAGCAGCAGCGTTTTGTTTCAGTGTATCGTTTCTCTTCTGGGGTTACTGTTGATTGTCTGATTTGGATATGCATAAGGGGGGCGGTTTCCTGTTCGCTATTAGAGGGTGTTGTTCGTGGGAGATAGCGTTAAACGTTGACGTCGGCATAGTTTCAGGAACATGTAGGACTGGAGAGGATACGCTGGAGAAGGCAGGGGACGGAAACACAGGAGCGTGTGAGCAGAAGATGGGACGGCGAATTCCCGACTGATGTTACACCGGTAGATTTATAATTAAAACATTTCATTTGAAACGTTTCCAGTTGAACTTCGGCTGGTGGTAGGAAAGAAATGGTGAAGTTGCCGAATTCTGGTTAACGTGGATTGCAGTAATTAGTGCTATACTGATACACGAATTCGTGTTCAGTTTTCATTCTCGGAAAACTCGGTTAGTATGTTTGAAAAGGGGGCGGGTGACTTTTTTTTTTCGTTCCTGTTATCACATTACGTGCTTCCCTGTAATCTTATCTTGACACCTCCTGCCGAATATGAAATGCTCAAGCGGTCTATGATTCATGGTCTCGTTCTGACACTACTGCATAAAATTGTTAGTAGCAGTAGCAATAGTAAGTAATGTATAAATTCCCCCAGCAGACTTAAAATTGCATACCGTTGGGGTATGGTTGAGGTTGAGGAGCTATTCTACAAGCCGGAAGGTCGCGGGTTCAAGTCCCAATGAGGTCACTGGATTTTTTTCATTTGACCTTCCAGCCGCACTATGGCCCTGGGGTCGACTAAGCCTCTAACAGAAATGAGTACCAGGAATTAATTAAATAATTTTCGCCGGCGCGTAAGGCTGACAACCTTACTATCATCTTTGAGCCGATTGTGTACGTAATGTGGGACCCTCAGCGTTTCACAACCCTATGGGCCATCACGGCCTGGTACAGGGATACCGTCATAGATTTTGTTGTTGACGTGTTTAATCCACATCTTTTTCTTTGAATTCAATTTCTGAATTAATATTTTTGTATGTCTTTAGGAGTATTGTTTCTTACTACGAATCACATGCTTCGTGTAAAAAAAGTGGGACAACTGTAATGTACCGATACAAATCAAATCGAACTTCACCCAATGACTGCTGCACCGTCTTCGTGCGCACAAACACCGTGAGGGGGTCAGTACTCTTAAACAGGGCACTGAAGTATGTTCGCGGTTTTCTTTGTAAGGTTGCCTTGTACAGGGTGTCTCCTGCCAATATGACGAAACTTCACTAAAGTCTTTCTCAGGTCATTCTGATCGGGAAAAGAAACCCAGTATTGACGTGGGTTACAGAGCTGTGTGTGGGGACCGTTGCGATGTTTTGAGTACCACAGACACGTTTAGGCTGGGGCCACACGAACGCACAAAATGCGTCCGTTGTAGAAATAAGCAAGAGAGGCGAATGCTACGCTTTCTTCTGGCTCCATTGCAGATAAAAAACTACGCACCGCATTCTACAACTGTGTGATGTCCTCAGTAACGGCCGTCATAAAGTACGTTCCTTGCAACGGACTACTTCGTGCGCTCATGTGGCCCCAGCCATATTGTTACAAGAAATAACACCTAATTGATTGTACATGATTTTACATATCCTGGACGTTCATTGCTGTAACAAATGTTCAGCAGGACCACCGTCAGCTTCGATATACATGCTTTCCTTGTCGCTGGATTGTTTATGGGGATCCGCAGAATCGGCCAGTGTGATAACCGGTCCTTGGTCCCCTTGGCTTCGTGTCTGAGGATTTCATGTACAAGAATTGTTATAGTCAGACCATTTTAACGTTCCTTACCTACAGATCTGTAACCACCGTGAATCGTATGGCCTCAGAAGTTACGGCAAGAACTCGTGAATCATTCTGGGCTGATCCCTCGTCTGAGGAGTTTTGCGGAAGTTTCGAATGGTACAGTGTTTCAGAATTAAGTCGATTGCGAGCAGGCCAAATGATATCCGTGATAATTGAACAAAAATTTGTGCAAAGATGTTGCCAGTACCAGGTTTTTGCAAGTGTGATGGGCAGTTGTGAAGAACTTACAGACTTAATTTTTGGTTACAAGCGAAAGGAAATGTGATGCGTGTGCGTATATGTGTTGGTTAGCTGGCACTAGTTCACCTTGTTTGTTACTGCCGAGTTTCAGTTGCATTATCACACTTTCACGTGTGGTCACCATCGTCTCTACAGTACCGAAAACGACGGGAATTATGGGAAACCTTGAAGCGTGACAAGAATTATGTATACCAGCTCTCCTTTGGTAAGTTGAAGTCGGAAAGTATACATTTAAAACATGGCGCCCGCCGAATGTACTGCATTTTAATCGACTGAAGTAAAGCACAGTCTGCTGTAGTCCGCGAATGAATCCATGGATAGGAATAAACAGCAACCATTATAGTCCTACTCCTGTTTTGTGTTACGTTGGATCATCCGGGGAAATGGCATTGATTGAACTTGAGGTCAAGTATTAGATCGAAGGGTTTCTGACATTTCCATATACCAATGCCCCTTTTCGAGAGATATTGGGTGTCGCAATAAACTATGCTGGCTTCATAACCACTATTCAATAATTCATCAAGTCCGTCGCCGCGGTTTGAGCACAGCAGTGGATCAAGGGCTGAGCAGCTATAGTAATGGTCAGATCTGGCCCCAGTACGATGTTGAATAATGGTATGCATCCTGTTGTGGATTATAAACAAAGTACATAAACTGTATACAAAAGTATGAAGTCTACACAACAGTATTCTGCAGTTAAAACAAAATAGACACTATCGTATTATTGAAGAATTAGATGTAAATAGATGGAATTCAGCAACTGATACTAGTATCATTATATGCCTGATGATGACCCAGTGTAAGAGTCGAAACATGTAGCGTCAATAAAAATAAATATTGAAACGTTAGTGTCTACTTTGTTTTAAATACAGAATATTGTTGTGTAGACTGCATACTTTTTTAAACATTTTGTGTACAAGTGTCACTGTTTACCCCCGGACATCAGGTAATGAATGAGAAGAGGCGTAGCCCATATTAAAGAAACAAGAGTTACATGCATCATTTTCATCGGATAACCTCAGTTTATGAGAAAATTTGGGAAATTTTCTCATATAACGGATTAATAGGCCTCTTCAGTTTCTGAGGTGCTAAGGATATCTGCGAATACTGAAATGATATTTCGTGTTCATTGACAGCAAACAGTAAGTTAAGGCGAACTTGCTACTGTGCCCGGTGGTATGAGGGGCTTGCCCCCGCAGGAGGCTTGTTGACCCCCAGAGCTTCTCCGGAAGTGAATGCGGACAGAAGAAGCGTTGCTCTTGGTAGGCCAGCATATTAATGTTCTAAAATATTAGTACCCTATTTGAATCTTGGCCGATTTCCTTGGTATTCTGAACGAGTGGTATTTCGTAGTCTGTCCAGGTAAATATCAGGATAGTATCCTAAATTAGGCCACGACCCTCTTCCTAATTCTTACCTATTCCGCATTAAGGATAACCTTTCTATCCCATTCAACGTGCTGGAGGTGAAATAGCTTTGTCAAATTACACAATCAGAATCAACCAACATTACAAATGTACTGATCAATGGAGTGTCGCTCCTTAAGACATTCTTTACCATTGAGTTGGTGGTGGTGGCGGCGGCGGTGGCGGTGGCGGCGGTGGTGAGGGTGGCGGAAGCGGCGGCGGCGGCAGGAGGACTAGGATTATCAGTAGCGGCAGGAGTTAAAAAAATATAAAGCTATCCCTGTAACAGGCTTCTGAGGCCCATTGGGTTGTGAGACGTTCAGGCTCCCACGTTTTCTGGACAGTCGACTCACAGATGGTGATGAGATTGTCAGCCTTACGCACCGGCCGCCTTTCATCCCCCAGGAAGGTTCTTGATACTCATTTCTGTTAGAGGCTGAGTCGACCGCAGGACCATAGTGCTGCTGTAAGGATTAGGTCAATTGAAAAACTCATTTGACCTCGTCGGGAATCGAACCTGCTAACTGCGTACAGGATATGCAGACTACGGTAGTGTTAAGACTTTGGTCTTTTCGGTTGTGAAAGCATGAAGTTTTTGGGTGGATACCGGCTTTTCAGAGAACCATGCCTCCTCCATCCTAATTGTTGGCATGTATGGGTTCAGAAGTAGGATGTCATAACCCAAAGGACCACATTCTTAACAGTCACCACCTAAAAACCTTGTAAATTTCCAAGGTGCTATTATTAATAATAAATTCATACTCCATTATTCGTTATGTAGAGAAGATGCAACCGCCAGCTAATTAACTTCATGGAACCGAGTCAACCTTAAGGTGCCACACTACTCCCTTCTCTACTCAAGAATTTGCCAGCGGTTTGGAACCCGAAGGCAATGAGCCAGATAAATCCAGCCCTTATCACCCCATCATGTTTCTCTAAGATTCGTTTTGGCATTACCCTCCCACCAGCATCTAGGTCTTCGTAGGGGTCGCTATCCTGGCTTTCCCACCGAACTCCTGTATACATTCCTCATCTCCCCGTGCGTGCTGCATGCCGTGCCCATCTCATTCTCCTTGAATTGATCATTCTGATTATATTTGCCGAGGAATTCAAGTTATGGAACTCATCGTCATGAAATTCCAGTCACCTACTGTGTAATCCCACTTGGGTCCAGCACATTGTTCTCAGATACCTGGTCTGTGGCCTTTCCGAGTTTCAAACCTATATGAAACTACAGGAAAAATTATAGTTTCGCGTATTTTAATCTTTATGGCGCAGTTGGTGTAGCGATAGGCTATGGAATGGTCGGTCGAGGGGTCGGAGTTCCGAGTCCCGGTAGAGGTAAGATTTTTCTCCTATTCCGCGTTGTCCAAACAGGTTCTGGGGCCCGCTTAGCCTCCAGCGGGTACCTGGAGCTCTTTCCCCGAGGGTAAAGCGGCCTGGCCGCCTGCAACTAGTTCCCAGGTCAAGTATACGTGGGTTCTACTCCCCCATACGTCTTCATGGCATACTGCTTAATTAGTTAAGCACAGGAGAAACTGTACCCTTTTTTGTTTTACCTTTTACGTTTTTAGACAACATGCGAGAAGACAAAAGTTTCTGAAGTGAATGGTAGAAAGCATTGCCCGAATTTTGTCTCGTCTTAAATTTCCTCATGAATCAAATTTTGATTTGTCCCTGAAGTTTCCAAATATTTGAACTCCACATCGTTAAAGGCTGTGTTAGCTATCTCTGTGTTATTTTTCCCCCGCATTGTGATGGCGAGACAGCAACTTAATTTTCCCTGTGTTTACTTGTAGACCAACCTCCTTACTTGCATTAGTTAGAGCTTCTGTAGTTTTTATGATATTAATGTCATATCCCACAATAAGGGGTAAAACCTAGTTTTGCTGTAAATTAATGTATATACGTAGTAGAAGACCCTCTCTGTGGTCTAGTGGTCAGAGTTCCTGGCTACAGATCCAGAGGTCCGGGTTCGATTCCCGGCGCTACCAGATTTTTTTCTGAGAAATAGTGGGTCTCGAACGGGGTCCACTAAGCCTCGTGAGGATAATTGAGGAACTATTTCAAGGAGATAGCGGCTGCGGTCTAGAAACCGAAATTAACGGCCGTGGGGATTCGTTGTGCTGACTACGCGACATCCTTTATCCGCAAAAGTGGGCACTAACTTCACCGACAAGCGGCGCTCGCTCGGTCGGTATAGTTCGCTTGCGGGCTTAAGCCACGGATTTTTTTTATTTATATACGTGGTAGAAACCAATTTCATCTTCTCCCACCAGCTTCATTTCTTTCAGTTGCCAGTTGAGTCCTTTGCTGCTCCGCCGCGGATAACTTCACTACAAACAGGAACTACAGTTTACGGTTTCTGCTGTTGTAAAGCACACAAAGAACGGCGAACTGTCGGTGGGAGTAGGTGCATTACAGTGTTGTCGCATTATGGAAGGAAGAAACATAACCCCGTCCGGTAATCCACTTGTTCAAATGGTCTGCTCCACAACAGGGCAGACAGCGGCGGCGAAAACCCTTCCCCAAAATTACTTGTAGCTTAAATATGCGGAACAAAGCCCGTTAGCGCCCTTCATAACTTGTCACCGTTCCGCGTATTCACGCATGTCGCTACTGCTGCTAGTACGAAAAAGTCTAGTGGTACCAAGCCAAAATTTGAAGTAATGGATTCCTGAAACGTCGATCCGCCCGAATTTGATACGAATAATGCGATTTACGTATTGTGGTATATCTGTACGGTGAGAAGAGTCCCAACGAATAACGGATTGTTGTTTTTAAATGGTTTTTGTACAACAGAATTATTGTCGCGGGAATCCCAATGCCTCGTCACCTCACAATAGGCATACCACTCTATAAAGTGAAAAGTAATTCCCCACGCCGGAACCAATGATAAGTGTTCTTTCAGCCTGTGATAAGCAGTGGTCGAACTTTGGTTTGCATGACTGCGAAGAACCGTACTACGTATGTTCCTCGAACAATCGTTAACTGCTGTACCATGCAGTTAGCTTATATACTTAAATACTAAAGTAAAGCTTTGGATTAGGTCCTGAGAAACCAAAACAATCTGTGCAAAAGGTGGACCTCACCAATATCATTACAGTGGGTGCGGTTCCACCCACCTCTCTCTCCTCCCCGCTCGCACAGCAGTACGTAGATACCGCCCCCCCCTCCCCTCACCGCTCTTTCTCGACCCTGTCGTAAAGGAGCGTGACGCATTTTTTTAAGTCTCAGTCAGCTGGGAGCCATTTCCCAGCAGGCAACGTTGCCACATGTGGCAGCAGCAGCAACAGCATCAGACACTGCCGTCCTTCCCCGGCAACTGTACAGAGTGGATGTACTGGATCAATGCGTTGCGCACAGGAGCAGCCTTGGCAACAACCAGCGTCCACTTTGATGATGGCGAAGTGTAGTTTGTTCGTCAAATTATATACTAGAGTCATGCTTTCTGAATATAATTAAGTAAATGCCATTAAATAACGCCAAAGCGAAAAAAATTAAATGCCTTGTAAAAACAGTGCAACATTAAATGTCCAGTCGTATTTACCGAGACAGAGCAAGTTGGCTGAAGCGGTAAACTATTCAGGAAGTGTCCAATTCGAATCTCGGCCGGGACAGTGAATATCCTGTACTTAGTCCCTTTAGGCATTTTTTTACTGGCCCTGCATGCCCCTTGGGCCTTGATCTGTGATTTTCAGTTTCATGATCAGTTTACAGACGGTAGGGACTCCTTGGACTAGTGATCAGCTCGTCGCAAGGCCTCTACCTAAACACAGGACAAGGCCGTGCCGTAGCTCAAGCGGTTAGTAGCTGGCTTCCCACCGCGGGGGCCCGGGTTCGATCCGGGGGTGTGCTCAAGTGGAATTTGTGGTGGACAAAGTGGGCACTCGGTCAGGTTTTCTCCGAGTATTTCCTTTTCCCCTGCCACTCTTCATTCCACCAATTGTTCCACAATCACCCTCACCTATCATCTGGGGCTGGTACAATGGGCCAGAAGTGGTCGCAGTACAAGAGACTTAGTCCCACCCTACTAGCAATAAAAAGACACAGGACAACACAAGCAGAATAAACGCATACTCATACCAAACATCCATGCCTTGTGTGGGATTCGAAGCCAAGACCCCGGCTTCCGAGAAAGCGAAGTCAGTACATGCTTCAGACCGCTCTTCCACCATGACCGGCCTCCTTTAGGCATATGCCTGTACAATATCTTAATTAGGCCACGGCCAGTTTGTTTTCCGTCCTTTCCAGTTTGTCATTTCCGTGGCGGTACATAGTGTGAGCTGTTGACAGCGTCATAAAATGGACTACGGATTAAATAAAACGTTCACCGTGAAGTAGGAGCGACAGAATGCATTCATTGCTCAACCTTGCACACCAGCTATTGTTTTAATATTGGTTTTGGTGATTAGGCATTCGAAGTAAAGTAAGTAAGTAAAGCCATCCCTGTAACAGGCCGTGAAGGCCCATAAGGTTTTGAGACTTTGAGGGTCCTACATTATCTAGACAATCGGTTCAAATATGGCGGTAAAGTTGTCGGCCTTACGCGCCTGCCGCTCTTTACTCCCCAGGACAATTATTTAATTAATTCCTGGTACTCATTTCTGTTAAGAGGCTGAGTCGACCCCAGGGCCATAGTGCGGCTGGAGGGATTAGGTCAATTGAAAAAAATCCAATACCTCATCGGGAATTGAACCCGCGACCTTCCGGCTTGTAGCGAAACGTTCACAATTTGTTACTGCTTCTATTTTCAACCAGTAGCGACTGAGGAACCGGAATTGCCACCACAGCTAAAAGTAAAACGTAAAGTCATCCCTGTACCAGGCCGTGAAGTCCCATAGGGTTGTGAGATGTCGAGGCTCCCACATTTCCTAGACATTCGGCTCACAGATGGTGGCGAGGTGAAACTTACTCGCCGGCCGCCATTTACCCCTGGGAACTTTCAAAGGATTTTGATGTGCAACACTAAAGTCTAACCGTCAGCCATCTTAAATCCTGCGTAATCGTACAAAGTAGTGCATATACAGAAAAAATAACTGTACCAGATAATGAGGTATAAGTGAATCCCTAATTTATGTAAAGGAAAATATATGCAACAGGAAAACTAAAAGAACCCGTCTCTCAACTCCATCGTTGTTTACAAGACAAAATCATATTTGAATAAAATTTTGTAGAGATCGATGCAGTTCAGATGTGTTTCACGTGGTCAAATTTTTCCCAGGGTCGTGCGAGCTGGTCCTGCTGCAAATAGCAAAGAGATGGATCGTTGTAACGCAACAAGCGTATAAGAGAAATGGAGAAGTTTTAATTAATTTGAAGTGAAATCTAGGCATTAATTGAACGTAATTGAGTGCTGGTGCAAGGCTGGTTTGGAATAAGCATTGTATTGACACAGTTCGCAGAAGGAGTTTTGAAGGTTACTGTTTCAAGCGTTATCTTTAAACGCAATCTTGCAAACTTGTTGATGAGCTCTGTATTTAATATGTGGTTGTTACATTGTTAGAGTTGTAGCTGTATTCTTGCCCTAACAGTAGTAGAATATTTGGTGAGGAAGTTCCTTCCCATTATGTAATATTTATCGATTATTATTATCTGATCTCTCTTAGTTCTAAACACCTCCCTCACCATTTAATGTGGATCTACTTGTGAGCCAAAGCAAACGCGTTTGAAATGGCATTGTTACTGAATAGTAAACTTTTTCAGTTTCTTTCCTTCCTTCATATGTAGGTTGTCTGCGGACGGTCTCGACTCTTTTCTACGCCTATATTTATTTTATTTATCGTTTATTTAACAAAGCTGTCAGCTTAGACTGTATGTACGATGATTGGTGGGTGACGAATTGTAAGGATGTGGATGGAAGCATTTGTGGCATAATTTGGAGGAACTTAAGTCCACTTACTCATTGAGCTGAGCCCTTCTTGAGGAGCCGCTAATTCTGCAGCTACCCAAGAATTTCGCAGCATTTTATGGAAGCCGAAGGTTCATTGCCGTGTTCACAAGAGCCCTCCGCTGGTCCTATCCTGAGCCAAATCTATCCAATCTATGCCATCCCATCCTATCTCTCTAAGATCCATTTTAATTTAATCCATTAATTGTCCACCCACCTACGCCCTGGTTTTCCCAGTGGTCTCTTTCGTTCTGGCTTTCCCACCAATATCCTATATGCATCTTTTTAAGTTCACTGTAGCTTAGTTGGTTGAGGCACTATGCTACAAGCTGGAATGTTGCGGGTTCAAGTCCCGATGAGGTCTTTGGATTTTTTTCAACTGACCTAATCCTTCCAGCCTCACTATGGCCCTGGGGTTCACTCAGCCTCTAACAGACATGAGTACCAGGAATTAATTAATAATTTTCCGGGGGAGTAAAGCGCTGCCGGCGCGTAAGGCTGACAACCTTACCACCATTTTTGAGCTGATTGTCTAGATAGTGTGGGACCCTCAACGTCTCACAACCGTATGGGTCTTCACGGCCTGTTACAGGGATAGCTGTACTTTTCAGTTGTCCTAATTGAGAATCTATCCGAGTACAAGCCAGAAGCTTTACCGCTTGAGCCAACTTGCTCTATCTCGTCATGTAACATACGAACACAGTGTAGAACAGTATAATCATACGTACAATTCAGTTTAATCCTGGCTCCGTTTTATGTACATTTTACTGTACATTATTGTAATATTCCGAGTTATTTTGTTGGTACCTGTTGTGCAGGGGTTAGCTGCGGCCAGTCTGGGCTCTCCTTGGTGGGGGTCTATCGAAATTAGCATCAGCGCTGCTGGAACTGACTGGCCTAAATATAAACGCTTCATTCACTTGTTTGTGAATGATCGTCATGTGACTCACCCACCTGACTAGTCGAACTTGCGGAAACAAAGAGATGGTTTTACCGGAATCTACGTGATTCGAACAGGAAGTGTCAGTATTCTTAGCATTTTTTTTACGTTCTGTATAAAGTACTGGCCTGGAAGCATTTTGTTGAAATAAGAAACACCATGGTCGCGCCATAGCTCAAGCAGTTAGTCGCTGGCTTCCCACCACGGCGGCGGGTTCAATCCCGGATCTGGTCTAGTGGGATTTGTGGTGGACAAAGTGGCGCTGGGACAGGTTTTCTCAGAGTACTTAGGTTTCCCCTGCCAATCTTCATTCCACCAATTGCTGCACAATCACCCTCGCCTATCATCTGGGGCTGGTACAATAGGCCAGAAGTGGCCGCAGTACAAGGGACTTAGTCCTACCCCACTAGCAATAAAAAAAAAAAGAAACACCATTCGAGTTAAATTTTTCATCGATTGACAAATATTCGATATAATTTCGGAATTTTGACACACATTCGCGTAAGGAGGGTGTTTTTCTCTTTGTCGTCATGTCCCACCTAATCTTATATCATGGAGTATAATATTTTAGATCTGTGTTCCAGAGATGACGCGTTCGAATCCATAACCGGCGACCGGCTGCCCCGTCCAGCTTGCTTTCTGTGGTTCCCCAGGGAAACTGGGATATTACATAAAACTAGGGTACTGTCGTATAATATTCGAGACTTGTGTTCCAGAGATGACACATTTGATACTATAAGCGGAGATCGGCTGTCCCGACCAGATTACTTTTTGTGGTTCCCCAGGGAAAATGTTGGATATTACATAAAAGTAGGGCACTGTTGTTCCTTTTCGTTATCATTCTCCCGTTAAGCGGACATGTCGTTATACGCAGATACGGTACAGTTATTGTAATCGCCATGTTAGTACAGGAATTATAATCTCTTTTTAATCTTAGTTTTATTAAAATGTTTTCCTTTCGCCTCCTCATGACTCATAAACGGGCGCCGGATGAGGGAATTTTGAGCTGCTTTATATAGCCGTGGACCTTGTGTCCGCTTTGCAACCGATGGCTCATGTACATAAACCGGCATTATGAACAGTCGCAGGATAGCCACCATTTTAAGTCGCTCTACCTGCACACTAACAGTGGGTAACGAAGACCCTTTTTTTTCCGGTTTTAAAACGGCTGGAACGTGAAAGTGATTCGCCATAAAGGTTAGAAATGCGTCGAGGTTCATCACCACACCCCCCATACATCTTCATGGCGTGGGGCAGCTTTACCTGTGACACCCTAATCCATACCTTTTTTTTCCTTGAATGTGCTGCGTCCAGAACACCGGCTTCATGTGTGGCTCGTTTGCAGAATATTTACGACATTTTGAAAACAATTATTTTCTTCCGTTGCTGCAGTAATTATTCGTATCACATTTTCATGTGTTTTCCACATAGGACCTTTGTTGGGTTCCTATCGAGAATTCCTTTTCCGCTTTAAGTCACATTTCCCCACTTTGTCCTGATATGTGACGTAACGTGGGACGTGGCTATAGGATGGCATTTTTCATCGGATGCCATGTCGGTAGGCAGGAAGTGTGTTGCTGTGTGCAGACTATATTAACATGCCTCCATTAAGATACTTGTTTTCAAATGTACGTTTAATACTAAGCAGTGTTCTTGAGCAGCAATACTAATTTGTAAAATACAGTGGATGAATAACGGTAAGACAGGGATCATCTGTGTACTAACCAACTTTTTTTAACAAACTTGTTTGTTTTTAACGTACTCGATGTTACTCAGTCGCTATTTTTTTTTTCCTTGGCACTACAGCCCCAGTGGGCCTAGGCCTACCTCCATGAACTTCTCCGTTCACTTCGGTTTTTATAGATCTTACACATTCGGTAGGACTCCTTGGGCGGGTGATCAGCTCGTCGCAAGGCCTCTACCTGTATACAAACACAGAAAAACGCACACACAAACTAAACATCCATGCCCTGAGTGGGATTCGAACCAATGATCCTGGTTTCCAAGCAAGCGAAGACAGTACATGCCTTAGACCGCTCGGCTACCGTGACCGGCCAGTCGCTAATTACGTTATAAATTTATCGAGCAGAATTTCTTTTGAAGATGGGGGCGTGTATATTTTTCTGAAAGATAGGGCTTTCTCCGAACTGCATGGCATTGCAACCCAGATGACCGTACTGTTAATAGTAACCGATGTGAGAACCTCAAATCCAGACTCTCCTTTGTTCAAGATTAGGATAGTTTCCATTGGCCAGCTTTTGTGATAATAGTGATGGACCTTAAGAGTTCCATAACAATGAATTTATTGGCCATGGAATATATATGCCTATTATATACTGTAATGGGTATATATACATATAAGGGAATCGAACCCGGGACCTCTGGATCTGTAGCCAGGAACTCTGCCCACTAGACCACTATCCCTGGCTACAGATCCAGAGATCCCGGGTTCGATTCCCAGCGCTACCTGATTTTCTGAGAAGTGGTGGGTCTGGGACGGGGTCCACTCAGCCTCGTGAGGATAAGTGAGGAGCTATTTCAAGGAAATGGCGGCTCCGGTCTAGAAAACCGAAAATAGCGGCCGTGGGGATTCGCGACACCATATATCCGCTAAAGTTAGCACCAACTTCGCCGACAAGCGTCGGTCGCTCGGTCGGTGTATTTCGTTGCGGACCAAAACCACGGAGCTTGTTGTTTTTTGTTTTGCTTTTATTGTATAATACCGGTGGATCCTTTCGGTTTACGTGAAAGATTTACGTTAAGTACCTGGTAGAGAAATTATAACCAGAAACCGGACTTGAAGATGGCACAAAACATGTGCTAGACAGGGATTTAAGAATTGTATGTTCATTTACGCGACAGGATGCAACATAATGTGAACTTCAGCTTGAGGTTAGCGGTATCGGTATATAATTAAACCTTTCCTTACCAAGATTCTTTTAAGAATGTCTCCTGGTAGCATATTTAAAACATTTATACGAAGTACTCTTAAAGGAGACACTGGGTAGGCCAGTATGAGACCAGAGGCCCTGAAGTGCGGTGTCCACGAAGAATAGTATCTTGTGTGGGTGGATGGTCACTACGCTCAGTCGAAATGTTCGTAAACTTCTATCAGTATGCTGTGGCACATCCCAGATGATGTCACGGTAGATTACTGTTACATTTCGAACACATTCAGAGGAATGGACCCAATTGTACAGAGGCAAGTATTTATGGCATGGGAACGGTCAGATTTAATAACGGGAAGGGGGCCAATGTTTTCAGACTCAGCGGCGTTTCTCTTGAGCCTGGCCGAAGCAAGTACCGTATCAACGGATGGGCGGTATGAACAGTTGATCAACGCTTGGGTTGCGAAGAGCCATTCCTGGTTCTATGTACAGCAGTCCGTTACAAGTCGCAGAGACCAGCACTTTTGTTAGGAAGGATACCGTTGTCTGGTTTTTAAATATTGCGGGGGTTTCGGGGTACCGTTTTTTTTCCCTCAGTTGCCTTGCCTGTAATCAGACTACTGTGATGGCGGTGTGTTGGGTCACAGCCGTAATCGTGACACGAAGTCTTTGCTGTTGTAGCTATCAACGGGAAGTAGATAGCCAGGGATTGATGTGTCGGCGTAGTGACAAGACCACGGCCTTCACTACCGAGGAGGCGGGGTTCGATTCGCGGCAGGGGCAAGATACTTTTCTCAATAGCGTCCAGACTGCCCGTGGACGTACCCATCTTCGTATCCAATGCATTCTAGAGGTTTCCCGGGGAATAAATAGCAGGGGTCTTGAAGCTGCCCACTCACCACCTTTTCGTTCCGAGGTTGGGAATGGTGGAGCTATACCTCCACTCTCACGCGTGTTCATCGTGCTTAATATAGTACGGGGACAGCTTTGTCTTTTACCGGCTCAGAAGTTACTTATTTGCGTCTGCTTGTTTGTTCAGCCTGTCTGTAAATGGAGTTGAAAGGACATGAGAATAAAGAAGCAAACATGGGTTTCCTTACCCGGATCTCAAATTTACACAACGTAGAATGCAAACTGTGAATAGCACTCGCTACTGAAGATGCATTTTTATGAAGTTTTAGGTTTTGAAGGACGAGGTTTCTGCTGAACAGGTTTAATAATGCAATCATGAATGGTGAATTTCCGCTGATCTGGAAGAACATGGCAGTAGTATGTTTCGAGACACTGTTTGGAATTTGTCCGAATAGACTGAGGAAAACAAAAGTCATACCAGAATAATGCTACACCACTCCCTTCGTAAACTGGGTATATTCATGTAAGATTTGAGGCTTTCACGGCGGTGACTATGAAGAAAGCAGTCTTCTGGGATTTGGCACCGTGTATAAGTNGGGGACTCATACGAGGACCCTCAGCTAAAAGAGCGAAGGAACCGTTGAAGTTAAACAGGAACCAGCTACGATGGGTGGTAGGACTACTTACAGGACACTGTCACCTCAAAGGACACCTGTTTAAACTGGGACTAAGTGATAGTCCCACTTGTGAGAGGTGTCAAGAAGAAAACGAAACAGCCACACATATCCTGTGTGAATGTGAGACCTTAGCTTATTTAAGATTACGTCACTTGGTTCAGTACTCTATGGAACCGAGTGACTATTTCGACGCCCCCACGTACAAAATCCTGCGCTTTATTCGAAGTGCAGGATTGCTGAATGGCTAATGAAAAGGGGAAGCAGAACAGACCACAGTAGGTCGCGGTGGAAGGGCCGAGAAGGTCCACCCCTTATACATTCATTCATTCAATGAACAACTAAACTAATATTAATTTCTTGAAGCATGAAATTGATATAAATTATATTAAAGAATTCTGTTCTTAACAGAAAAACTATTTTAAGATCATGTGACTAAGAAATCAGACTTAATCCATAAATACGCTTTGTGGACAATATTCAGAATTCCTTAGTGTTAGTATTTGTCTTCTCGCCTGCTGTCTAAAAACAAAAATAGAAATATACAAAACTGTAATTTTGCCTGTGGTTTTGTATCGGTGTGAAACTTGGTCTCTGACATTAAGGGAGGAACATAGACTGAGGGTGTTGCGGAGAATATTTGGACCGAAGAGAGATGAAGTGACAGGAGACTGGAGTTTATAACATTATGATTCCTGCAAGTTTTATTTTAAGGGTTTGTTGATATGTTTAATAGGAAGAGAAGGTAAATAATTTTGCCCTCTGGATGTTAGGATGTTAGATGTTAAAGTGTAACAGAGGCAGGGAAGGGTGGCAAATGGGGAGAACATACGTGAGAAAAAAAAATAATGCGTATTTCATATTGGAGGACAGATTTCCACTCTTATTCTGTGTTAAATTGATGGTCATCTGTGTATTTGAACGTGCATATGCAAAGCCTTTTTAACAGTCCATTTCTTTGTGTCATCCTTGCTGACGAAATCGTAGTGTGTAGACTTGTATGCTCGTATGCTACTAGGTAATCCTGATTACATACACCTCTGTCTGGAAAGATCAGTGGTACTTATTTCGTTTTTGTGCGAAGTTAATTTGTATAGGGACTTTTGTGTTTGACAGCCCTTTTGCATGTTTTCATTTACGATTTAACTGAACGCGTTTCGATGAAGTTCGGTGTAGCCCGACTACGTACGCTTCTTGCTCGTCAGGCAAGGAAGAGCGTGTGTGGCCGGCCTCAGGGAATGCACTGTTATATGTGTAAATTATGTTTGAGGATGCGTCATCGTCGCACAGTGACGTAAATCGTTACATCATCATTAGAAACCAGTAAATTCTATTTTCAGCACGATGGGAACCGAAATCATCATGTTGGAAATTTCATTGAACACACGCCACCTTCCTATGTAACGTTGCTTACTCAAGGTATGATGTGCTCTTAGGGCGAGGGCACACACATGCAGTTTTTAGTTGGCCGAAAGTTGTGCACGGTCGTGGAGGCCCAACGGCTGTTGAGGGGCGTGCGCGCACATAGTTTCGAGTTGTCCACAACTGTACGCCAATGAGCAGTCGGTCATTCGCAGCAGTAGTGTGTGCATTGTTGTTAAGATTAAGGGGAAAAGGAAGCGGAAATATTGGGTTCACCCTATTTATAGCGAACGTCTATTAAAAGGAAAATTTTACACATTGTACCATGAACTGAGACAATACCCACCAAAAATTTTCAATTATTGCAGAATGTGTGTTTGTAGTTTCGATGAATTGTTGCTTCTTCTGAAACCTCATATCTTGTACAAGAATACAAGATGGAGTTGGAGTTTAATATTTCTAGAATTATTATTGGAAACACAGAAAAAGTAAAAAGGTAAAGTAAAGGTATCCCTGTGTAACAATATTATATTTAAGCATGCTGTTACGCCCTACACAATGTATGACACAAACTCCGTCCTAAGTGCAACAATTTATTGTAGTTCTTTTGTCTTCTTTTCTTCTACACTACATGTTTCGGCCATAAATGGCCATTATCAGATGTATACTCTCACGTAGCTGTTCCACTGCACGTAGTTTAAGATTTAAAAACATCAGCTTTCTTAACTGTTCATTTCTCCGTTGTTAATAGGTCCCGATATATCAGAATCCCCTTGCTGATATTTGTCAGATATGTATAAAATCTTTGTTAATTTACATACGTCAATTTGATTTATGAATTTTGGTATTTTTAAAATATTGTATTTAAATTTAAAAATTTTGAATTTTAAATTTTAAAATTTACACAGATCCCTGTGTAACTTTGACACCTAACACCCGGGTATGCCCCTGACAAAGTTAGTCTTAAGTATCTAAATTTGGGACTGTTTATACTTTGCGTTCTGCATGAAGATGCAAAAATATAGATACTTGACCTTTATAAAAAGGGACTCTTTTCACCCTAATTACGTGATAACTTCGTAATATGACCTCATGATTCGCAAACGAAAGCAGATGAAGGGAAGTACAGTCACGAATGACGCGCTGGAAACCAGAGTTCACATTTTCTGATCCTGAGAATAGATGGTGATAGATTGTGGAGCCATTTTCCCCGTGCCTGCCGGATTCCCTCACTTCATCACAGAATTATCAAACCAGATATTATCTGTGTGTGGCCAGCCGATCTTATAAGCCCGGAATAGGACGGAAAGGTCCATGTCCTAGGCGGGGTTTTGGAACCAGCACAACATTTGCTCTGCCCCAGACTGTTGGCTTCAGACCGCGCAGTTTTAAGGCCACAGTCTGAAAATACCAGGGTTGGAACTTTAATAGTGGCAACTATTTATTTACAACTGATACAAAATAGAGGCATGTTTCGAAGTTTTACTGTCCTTCAGTGTAGTCACCAGCATTGTGTACAACCCGTTGCCAGCGATGTGGAAGTCGTAGGATACCTTTAGCAGCGTCTGTTGTGTTGATAGTTCCAATGGAGCGGTCTACTGCCTGAAGAATCTCTGGAACAGTTCTGAAGCGAATGCGACGAAGTAGTTCCTTCATCCTAGGGGGGACAAGGGCGTGCGGATGCCAGGATGCAGATGATAACAGGGCCAGTCTTAGACCTGGCTTGCTTTGGGCCCCAAAATCTTTAATACCGCCACCAGTTTTGCTTATTGGATCTGGACGTGGCGCTTAATGTCACATTCTTGAGGATGAAAGGACATTTATTTACATATTTACACATTTTTGTACTAAAATAGACTGATAATGGCAGTGCTTTGCGAAGCGTAACAGTTGGTGTAGAAAGATAAAGAGGAATACAGAAACGAAATGTAAAGGTCCGTTCTTTTCTTCTGTTGTTAAATGTTGGAAAGTAAAGACGTACTCAACAATAGCGAATCGCAGAGTCAAGTATAAAACACCCCCCAACTGCGTGAATACGAAAACCAATTTATATATATATATATTAAATGAACGAATTAACGTACTGTAATTTAACTGATGCAAAAAACTATCCAATAAAGATATTGTAAATACAAGGTAGTCCCCTAAGTACGGGATAATTCTTCTTGAGTCTAGAACTGTACTATGACAAAACCAGTAAAAATAGAAAGAAGTGAAACTTACACAATATGATTATAAATGGCCAGTTTAAGCATTTGTAGAGTCTATTTTGTAACTGTATTGTTACCCAAATAATGCTTCATACAGTCTCTGTTACGGAAGATTGATATACACGGTGTCCGTAAATGATTGATACACATTCGGGGATAAAATGTGAGGAAACTACAAAGCATACCCATATACAAGCAGTATCGGCGGAAAGAGATATCAAAATTGGTGGTATATCTTTATAGTACATATCTCTACCGCCAGGCTCCGCAGTTATCAGAAATGACGTCTCCCACAGAGAAGAACTTTTGCGTGATTGAGTAAGCGAAAACAAATTCGTGCACCAGTGTTCAGCGGTTAGTCGCTGGCATCCCACCGCGTCGGCCCGGGTTCGATCCCGAGTCTGGTCAAGTTGGATTTGTGGTGGACAAAGTGGCGCTGGGGCAGGTCTTCTCCGAGTACTTTGGTTTCCCCTGCCAATATTCATTCCACCAGTTGCTCCACAATCACCCCCACCTATCATCTGGGGCTGGTACAATAGGTCAGAAGTGGCCGCAGTACAAGGGACTTGGTCCCACCCAACTAGCAATAAAAAAAAAAAAGCGAAAACAAATTCGTGCACCAGTGTTCAGCGGGCCACGTGACTTCTTTCTGTGGGGTTATGTAGAGGAACACGTGTTTGTGCCACCTACACCACTGGATATTGATGCACTGAAGTTGAGAATTACCGCAGCTGTCGAGACAGTTCACAGGAACATGTTAGAGTATGGGATGAACTGAATCACACTGGACGTTTGTCGAGTCACGAATTGAGTTCACACTGAGCATCTTTAGGATATGTAAAACGCTCAGAGTTTGTCATTCACATGACACTAGTTACAACTGTACAGCTGTAATATTTACCTTGATATAACAAATTAAAATTGTATAAATCATTTACGGACACTCTGTACTTTTTCTCGGCCTCAACCGCCCTCCCTTCCTCCGAACTTTGCTTTGTTATTTCAAATATTGATTGAGGGTTCATATCCCCGTAACAGAAATCTTGCATTTGCGAGTTAACATGTTTAGTCGCGTAAATGTTTTTTTAGGTACTCCGGATACAGAGAGGAAAACGGAATAAATTCGAATTTCCCATGGACGTTTACAATATTGTTCTCTGCTTGGCGCTGATAGTCTGGCTTCGAACATGACGTGTTATGTCCTTGCATTTCACTCATCCTAATCAGTGACGTATGTTTGACGTGAATTCCGTAAGAAATAGAGAAAATATCCGTCATGTGCGCACACAGTTGTTGTGTGGTATCCTTCAGTTACAGACAGGAGTTGCATGTTAATGAGAGAAATCACAGGCCGACCTGTTTCTGAAGGACCAGTCTAAATCTACGTACAAAGCAAATAGTGAGGTGTTCGGAGGAACTGGCTTTTTTCTTTCCAACACGTCACGGCAAAGGATAATGTGAATCGATAATGAATTTTGTTGACCCATAATGAACTCTCTTGTTGATGGTGACGCATCTGTGAAGAATGTTTTAGTCTTGAAAGAACGTTTCTTGTTTCTGGAGTGGTTAGTAATTCAGATGTGCCCGTCGACTTCCCAGCATTGGGCTTGCCAGATGCTGATACAGTGCACGTGTGTTTTGTTCTGTCATTATTTGAAATATGTATGGATCCTTCTGCTAATGGGAAGAGACAATAAATGATATTACAGATACATATATAGCTAGCTAGTGCCCCAACTGTCGTGTTTCAGCGGTATGGCGCTGTCAGATTTTATGAGTAGTAGTGGGTGTGGAACGGGGTCCACTCAGCCTCGTGAAGGTAATTGAGGAGCTATTTGATTGGAAAACTAGCGGCTCCGGTCAGGAAAACCGAAATTAACGGCCGTGGCGATTTGTTGCGCTGACTACGCGACACCCTCTGTTCCCTAAAGTTGATACTAACTTCGCCTACAAGCGGCGGTAGCTCGGTCGGTATAGTTCGCTTGCGGATTACAGTCCACGGAGTTTGTTTCGAGCGTCTCCTGGCGACTTAATTTTCGAGTACCGAAACGCGTCTCAGCACACTGAGTGGCGTCCCACTGTCAGGACTTGGTGAACGCTGGAACATCTGGGGAAGAATGCACTGAGGCGGAAAGCATTTCCGAAAATGCAGGACTTGTGCGAACTAATGTTATTTTCTCTCATATAATGTTTTTGTAGTAACGTCGCTTTAAGCTCAAGGCCTGAAAATGACAGGTCGAATGTGGGCATTGAAATGATTTGTTACTCTGTGAAACGGCATCGCAGAATGAACGGGACCTGAAAGCGGTATCGGTAACGGCCTACCTGACCGCGTGGGATATCATTTAATTTCCTGTTTAGAATTACTTTCACAAATATGTTAGCACTCAGCATCTGAAACTATTACTATTGAAGCTGTTACTTTCTTGTTTGAAATAAACCATGCTGTCTCGTAATCGAACATTTAGAAGATAAAAGTAGACATGGTGTTTACAGTATAGAGCTGGAATTCTCAGTGTAACTTAGCATATAAGTTTGCCAGTATATGAGAACATATGGTGAAGTGAAACCAAATCGCCCAAAGAGGGACGATTGAAGCGCGTTGGGGCGTGGGCTGAAAATCCTGGCGATTGTGATTTGATTGTGTGTGTGTTTTTTTTTTTCAGTTTCTTTTGAATTTCAAGGTTGGGGTAGGATGCAACCTCAATCTCCGTCTTAAATTCGAGACCATTCCCCATGGCGTACCAGATCGCATTCCACCGCTTTGTCTGTCGGAGTAGACTGTGGAGGGAGCGCATGCGCCTCTGGTTTAGGCAACCATATTGATGGTGGCAAACTCGTGTATTTGCGAGCTCTATGGGGCGCGAATGTATAATCTGCATGCAATAGAAATCGCGAATTTCGCGAATGATGAAGTCAGGAATGCGGAGTGTTTGCTATATTGCCATCGCGTTCATTAAAAGCAAAATATCGATTGTAAAGAACTACAAAGTACTCATAAACTGTGCGATGAATTGAATCTATCCGATAAGTTGTTAGTCAACATTGCTCCATTATAATATGCATAGGCCTGTAATAAGAAATAAGAAGCAACAGGCGTATCAAACGAGACAAAATGACAAACCAGTCTTATGAAACAATAAACATAAATACAAATTACGCTTACGATAACTCTGGCTATTTACGTATATTGTTTCGTTAAGGTTGTTTTGTTATTTTGTCTTGTTTTATATGCCTGTTGCTTGTTAATAAATGTATGAAGTTCGTTGTTGCTTTTGCGTGAATCACCTGATGAGTGTTGCTAGGACTGGGAAAATGTTTCAAATCTTAGCATGGAGAAGTACTGCTGCGAGGTCGCAGGAGTGAGAGAATAATGTTAAAATGAATGCTGAGATATGCCTTGAATGTGTGTGACCTTGGTTGAACTGACCTACCGTCATACTTCTGTCAAAACGATGTTTGTAGTATCTATATAACAAGAAAAATGAGTATTGTTTGACAGTTCTTTATTATCTCCGAGATTTTTCTGCCACCTCGAAAATGCGAATTCTCTAAGCGTCGAGGTTGTTACTCGATTGCCACAGGAGTATGTGAGAGGATAATATTAAGTTAGATGTTATGAAATAGTGAAGTGAAGTAGATTGATCTGACTCAATATGGGCTTTTCTGAAGACAGTAACAGACATTCGGATTGCGTGAAAGCAGTGAATTCCTTAGCTAGCGGAATATCCATTAAGAAAAATCTACCGACTTTCAGTTCTTTAATAGGTTTAAACAGTTGTATGACCCACACACAAATTGGACCACATTAAATATGAACACAGTGGTCACGTTCTTAATGTTACATGTAATACGATTCTGATTGGCCAAATAGTCTAATTGTTAACAGTAAAGGTAAAGTTTAGATTGTGGCCTAGCGCATTGTGGCACTGTGTAGTCTGTAGGCGTATCCCGACGTTCCGCAGTAACATGCTGCCTCCACCTTTAGTGGTTTAAATGCGTAGGTTGATGAATTTCCTGGTATATAACCGTCTTAATTTCTGTCTGCACCCCACTAAGGCGTGTGAGGAGGAGGTGATACAGAGGTAAGGGTCAGTTTCACGTCCTGCCCGCTTTTTTCCCTGGGAGAAGACCTCCAGTATCCATTGGACAGGCGGCTGGGTGACTGCAGAGCTGGTCTGGGCGCTGTGTGAAAGAGAACATCTCTCCTCCCTGCCTGGGAAATCAACCCTCCGATTCCTCGGTAGTCCAGCGTATAACCTACTTGCTATACCGATTGAGGTGTATTGTATTAATTTACTGTGTCTGTTTTTTAAGCGATTCCTCGTTGCAAGAATCGTTGCCTGGTGTCACAGTGAAGACCGCCGTTCGGATTTGTAATGTTTTCGCGTCGTCTCGGTGGCAGCTGCGTAACTAAATAGAGTTCGTTGTGATTTCAGTTCTTTTCAGTGCACTGACATATGCTTCTTATCTTTGCAGGCACAACGTCCAGAGCAGAGCGTAATGCAGGCGCTAGAAAGTCTAAACGATTCCCAGGTAAGAACGAACATAAGTTGTAAATAAGAATAGTTCATCTGGTCTAGTGGTCATAGTACCTAGCTACAGATCCAGAGGTCCCGGGTTCGATTTTCTGAGAAGTAGTGGGTCTGGAACGAGGTCCACTTAGCCTCGTGGGAATAATTGAGGAGCTATTTCAAGGAACTAGCGGCTCCAGTCTAGGAAACCGAGATTAACGGCCGTGGGGATCCGTTGCGTTCACCACGTGACACCTTTATCCGCAAAAATTGACACTAACTTCGCCGACAGGCGGCGTTCGCTCCGTCGGTGTAGTTCGCTTGCGGACTGCAGGCCACGAAGTTTTTTTCTGAATATATTTAATGGCTTCAACAGGTCACGCTATATGGAAGAGACATGGGAGGAAGCGGCCGTGGCCTAATTTTAAATGTAATTTCTTTTATCATAGAAACTTTTGTTATCGATGCTCTTTAATACATGCCGTAAGAACAGTAGAGGATAACGAGCGGACAGGCACAAAGTCGGACGGACGGACATGAAGTGTTCTCCCATCTTTAATACCAGATAATTAAAGCGTTTTGAAAAAAATTAGCCCCTACAGAGAAAAACCCGAACTGTACTCGTATTTGCGCTAGATCCCTTTCAAGTTCGATTCCAAATTTAGACGTATGTAAAATACCACTTGTGTTGTACTACTTCTCCATGCAATATGCAGTTGTTCGACGGATTGGTGCAAATGTCCTCAGTATCAAATTTCATGGAAATAGTAGTATTGACTACGCAGTTAAAACAACACAAAAACAGGACCGAATATGGTATCACAGTATTAACTATATATAAACGCAGAACATAGGAACACCAGAGAACGGAAGATTTCTGCATATAATAGAAGAAATTAACAAAAACCAATATGGAGACCACATATATATGAGCCCAGTCTGTTTCATTGTGAGACATGAAGCCGTCTGCTGCTTGCAACGGCAAAACTAAATTATTCTAAGTTAATTTATAATTCTTATTTTAATGGAAACTTGTATCATTATCTCATTGCAATTAAATTGGAATGTAATTAATTCAGTGTCTGCATCAACCTCCAGGTACTTGAACGACACAACACCAAGTTTAATGAAAACCATATCGAACAAATGCTGCAGACAGTTCACAAAAGGACCCAAAATTTAGGCTAGATGGGCAGGTTAAAGGTAACTGCCCTGTAACTTGCTGATCTACTCGCTGGAAAGACAAGAAATTTCTAGACGGCTGGCGAAGCGGATTGGTCACACGAGCCATGTTGCCAGTTCCTTGAATTTGCTACTCGTTCCTGTATTGTTTGGAGCCGTGATAGCGTATTTGGTATAGCGACTGGCTACGGGCTGGGCGACCGGGGGGTCGGAGTTCGAGTCCCGGTAAGGTCAAGAATGTTCTCTTCTCCAAGTCATCCAGACCGGCTGTGGGGTCCACCCAACCTCCTATCCAGTGGTTACTGGGGACGTTTTCCCCGGGGATAAAGCGACCGGGGTGTGAAGCTTACCATTCACCTCCAGCTAGT
Organism: Cryptotermes secundus; assembly: GCF_002891405.2. Taxonomy (NCBI): domain Eukaryota; kingdom Metazoa; phylum Arthropoda; class Insecta; order Blattodea; family Kalotermitidae; genus Cryptotermes; species Cryptotermes secundus. The sequence continues at coordinate 2,235,612 of NW_019741981.1, forward strand.
GCAGAGGCCAAGAAAATTAGGATCTATACATTCACTCCCCCATACACCTTTATGGCGTAGTGCATAATTATTTAAGCACAGGAACAACTTTACCTATACCTTTTGCCTGTATTGTTTGGTTCGGCCTGTAAAATCCTAGTTTCTTTTCAGCTTACGCGCAACCAGTTTCGATATTTACCGCCAGATCCCGTTTCAGACTCAGTGTTTTCCTTTGTGTCGCATTGTCAACGGTCTACCTGTGTTCACCAGTGTAAGTGCAGCCACATTCCCAGGGGTGACTGTAGGCACAGTGCGTCCTGAAGAGTCCTACCCGCTCTCCTTTCAATTGAAGTATTTATATAGAAAACATGTTCACTGACCATATTCCTGAACAAAGGAATTTTTCTTGGCCACGTTTATTCTTCTTTTTGTTACCATTTCTGACGTGGGTATTCAGAAATGTGAGAAACATGAATCTGAATTTTAAATTAATGTTAAGGCCATTGTCGTTACCGGTGTGTTTAATTTCGAGTTAACTGATTGAAGATGGAAACAGTTCGGGTTCTTCCAATGTTTACAGTTATTATTATTATTATTGCAGGGGGTGGGTTTCCCCATGCTCCGCGACCAGTTTGAGCTATTGTGCGTCCCCCTATGATCTTCTACCAGCCTCTATACCCTACCGGTATTGGTGCTTACCATCAGACACGGGACCCACGGCTTAAAGTCCCTCCCGGAGGACTTGTTCCCTGAATTTTTCCGCCCTTAAAAATTCCGCGACCTCCGCCGGGTTTCAACCCGCGTACCTTGAGTCATGAGGTGGGAACGTTACCCCTAGACTACGGATGCCGCTTTACAGTTATGTTAACTCGGATATTGTCTTGGTTGGGCGAGTAGTTTGCTGGAGGAACAAGATAAGTTTATGGTATTTTGGTTGGCATAAGGGCCGCTTGTGAGATGGAGATGGGAGGACAGTATTAACCCTTTGGACCATGAAGTCCATGTAAATAATGTTTAAAAATTCAGTGTGTACCTCATAGAAAGCACACGGCGTTTCCATTACAAAGGCCAGCCAATTAATGTTAGGGAAATCCTCGCTTTGTGTTCTAAGAATCATACGAAACACAGATACCACATCGCTTGGGGCACAATGTATAGATTTTTAATGTTATTGCAGGTGGTAATAGTAACCACTGTGCTTTGAAGGGTTAACAGGAGTTCGAACAGAAACCATAATACCTGTGTTCATCTTGCTCAGGCTGCAGAAATCTTCAGTTATCAATACGTTATGTAGAATATTGTAGTTAGGTAATGTAAGTTAATAATCCAACAAAATGCGCAGTTTAACTCAACGGTTAGTGTACCGTTTCCCTGCGTAGATGAAACAGGGTTGAGTGGCACATTATCCAGAAGTTCTTTTTTTGCTTTCAATTGAAAATTATTATGTATACATAAATATTAAAGAATTGAATTTATATTATTATTTCTAAATATTTCTACTTTACATTTTTCATTTCTCAATAACAACTTAGATTTGTGTCAATGAAATTATTATTATTATTATTATT
>NW_019741981.1:2237213-2305045 GCF_002891405.2 Cryptotermes secundus
CTACGACTACTACTACCACCACCACCACCAAACACCCCCCCAAAAAATCCGTGATTTTAGTCCGCAAGCGAACTATAATGACCGAGCGACCGCTCCTTGTCGGCGAATTTTAGTGCCAACCCTAGCGGATATATGGTGTCGCGTGGTCAGCGCAACGAATCCCCATGGCCGTTAATTTCGGTTTTCTAGACCGGAGCCGCTATTTCCTTGAAATAGCTCCTCAGATATCCTCACCAGGCTCAGCGGACCCCGTCCACATCCACTACTTCTCAGAAAAATCTGATAGAGCCGGGAATCGAACCAGGAACTCTCACCACTAGACCACAGAAGACAGTTACTATTATTATGTTTGTTTACTGCTCTGCATTAATGTTTTTTTTTCCTCCAGTGCTTGCCTGTAATTTGTCTTTAATTCTATGTTGTGTTTGTCCATAATGCAGTTACCTATATCTACACTATGCTGTGTCTTTAATAGGCCTTGTAGCTGTTGATTCGGCACATAAACAATAAAGGATGAATTATTATTATTATTATTATTATTATATGTGGTGGTAGTTTATTTGGTATAAATTCAGAGTTCATCACAGCAGTCGCGTTCATCTTTAACTTAACAATATTTCATTCGTAATGAGGAGGCATGTCCGTGATCCGTTACCATGAAACGAACCCTTGTTTCTTTTCATCATAAATTGGATAGCGCTAATGTCGCTCTCACCTCGCAAGTTGGCACGTATTGTTATCATTGACTATAGGAGGGTAAGAAGTTGAAAAATTTCCCGAAGTTCCTCGAAAATCTGTGGTCAGACTTTGAAAAGGGGACACAGGAAATATGGGGTTTGGATGTGTGCCAGTGGTATAATATTCATACCGAATTTCAAGAGTTAAGTGGGGGACTCAAAGGAGACATGATGTTGATCTTATAAGCTTTATTTTTTGGCTGGTTCATAACGAAAAGTTGAAAAAATAAAATGAGTGTAAAGACATTGCACGTACTTTCTCATACGCTGACAGTGATACTGCACTATTTCCAAGAAGATCCACCCGTATGCGTAGCTCGCCGAATTTTATTGCAGAGATTACGTTTCTCACAGAAGTACAGACAAGTGAAACATGTATTTCATTCCTACTGCACTTCTACGTAAATCTCAGCTTTTTTCGAGATAATTAAACAAAAGAAGTGAACGCAACTAACTTGTTACGCTAAGCGTACACTTCGTAACACGCTCTTCTTCCGAAAGGAAGGTAAGCTAAAAATAGATTACGAATGTAAGGTTTGTGGCGAAGTAGTTTTGGTTGAACTGGTTAGGATCGCTGCAACGGCATGATCACCATTTCTTGTTCCCTGAGTTTTGACGTCGGAGTTCTATTAACAGAGGCTGTACTAGTTGATGTCATCGTCGTCTGCCCACGCAGGCTGTTTATGACGGCCCATCTGATTTTGTATCGATGCGCTGAAATCGCATCACCGGATGCGTATAGTCGTGTTGCAACTGTTACGGTGCCCGTTTTATATGACAACGGTTTATTGCTGTGTCTTCACTACTAATAAGGCTGTTGAATATGCCCTTTGTCTCCTCCCCCGCTAAACAGACTGGTCATTGCTTGCGCTTAGACTTGCTGCGTGATTGTGAGTTCAGGTTTGCTTTCGTCACATTTGATGCAGATTAACATAAACGTCATTAATTTCTTCCAAAGCACATACAGTCTCAAGACATGACCATTGAACGCGACTATTTAAATAGGACCGCTTATACCATTTACATAATCACTGCAATTCCACATGTAGCCCGGAGGTTAGAATTGGTGGAGATTTAAACTCCTTGTAACCCGTATAAGATCTCATGACACACGCAAGCGCTACACGTACTGCTGTACCCAACAATACTGCAGCAGCAATATTTGAGCGTCATCATATTCGGTACTGATCATGTATCTTTATACGTTTCCTTTATCTTAACATTATATATATGTGTGTATATAGTAATGGATTTGATGAACGCATTGCCAGGCAACGGCAATAATTCATTATTCATTTAATTCATAAAATGCTGGGAGATCCTGGAGTAGCTGCACACCTGCAGCATGTCAAGAAGGTATCTCCAAGTAGTTAGTTGGTTAGGTACATACTTTTAGTACTGCGACATGCGACACTAACTTAAGAGGAAATGGAAATTATTCGAGAAGCTATAAACAAATGTAGAAACATGTAGAAATGAAATATCTTTATGTGAGTCAATATAAACATAACCTCTCGCTATACTATTCAGTATAAGCATGCCAGGTATAGCTAACAGACAAACCAAGTGTTTGAACATCATGTACACCTCCGCTACACTGTACTGGTGCTGCCACCACCACCACCGGCATCACGGCCGTCTCTTCTAAATGTATCCAGAAGATCTCCATTGCTCACGCATCGATCCTCAGTAGTTGCACATGTTCACGCCTATTTCTAGTCTCTTTAGTGACGGAAGCAAACTTTTCATCAGCAAGTTTAATGACAGTGTCTGACTTGAAGGTGACCGTATTCTTAACTGTTGCCCAAATTAATTCAGTTAGATTTAGTTCGACTTGTGGCGGTAGTCACAAAAGTACACGATTGTGCTCTTCTGAGAGAGAATTTTGTTAGTGATCTACGTGAGTTCATATTTGGCGCGTACTCGGTATAGTAACTGGCTAGGGGCTGGACGGCCCGAGTTCGAGTCCCAGTATCTCAAGATTTTTTCTTATCCACAGTGTCCAGACCGACTCTGGGGCCCACCCAGCCTCCCATCCAACGGGTACCGGTGACTCTTTCCCCCGGGGGAAAGGCGATAAGTGTGTGAAGCTGACCACTCACCTCCATCTAGTGCCGAGGTCAAGCAAAGTGGAGCTATATCCCCCCCCCCCCACATGTCTTTCATGCCATAGTGCTTACCTAGTTAAGCACAGAGACAACTGTACGGATTTTTTTGTACCCAACGAAAGGTGCTAAAATTCGCTCACAGATTCCAGTTTTGGTTAAAATCTGACAACGATAACGAACAGTTCATGAAGACCTGCATCTGTTTGTGCCCGCGTTCTCGAGTGCAGTTCGCAAAATGCATGTTGAAGCGAAGACTCTGGCGAAAGTCGTAGAGAAGATACGACACACTTTATGCCCAGTACGCCTTTTTGTGAGTCTTGCGGGTTTCCAAGTGTTTGAACGAGCAATTTTATGTTGTGTCATCTCATAACTCGATAGTCGTTAAGAGTGACGTTGGAGGTCCTTGCTCGTCTGCCACGCCTGCTTACGCTAAAGAAGGTGTCCCAGGAGGAAAGGTCAATAACTGGTGAGGTCAAAGTATCGGTCATTCTGAACAAAAGGAGTGTATATGTACACGTGTCCTATTCCGAACGGTTTCCGAGATAACTATTTCACTGCACACTGTACAGACGAGCAACACGCCATGCCCCCACACAGTTGCAAAGTGCAATGATGTTGACGGTGGAGTTTTCGAAAATGTATTACAGTAGATAAACTATACCATCGTCACTTGAACAGTAATTACCGGTATTAGAAACAGTACGTAATATCTCTTCTCAACAATATTTATACCATACAGTAAAATATATGTGTATATGTTGCTTAGAATGACCGATACTGTGACCTCCCAGAATATTGACCTTTCCTCCCGAGACACCTGTATATAAGAGAACATCGAAAGTTAACATTTATGAATTAAAAAATAACCGTAACCAAGTACCATTGAGCTAGGTGTATGACATTTTGCTTGAGGGTAGATTATGAATAGTCCTACAGATTACACGTATATTTGAACACATTTGGTGACCGTGCGAAATTTTGATGTCAACTATATATCCGAGAAAATGAACACTGACAGTGAAAGCACATCCGCAGCCGCTGCTACTACTACTACTACTACTACTACTACTACTACTACTACTACTACTACTNTAATAATAGTAAACTAAATTTTTTTTTTAATTCGCTTAGTGGGGGGTGGAGTCCAACTGGGTCCACTCGGCACGGCGGCCACTGATTGGCCTATTGTAGCCTGCCCCGGATGATTATGATGGAGCAATTGCTGGAATGAAGATCGGCAGGGGAAACCGAAGTACTCGGAGAAAACTCGCCCCAGCGCCACTTTGTCCACCACAAATCCCACTTGACCAGACCCGGGATCGAACCCGGGAACTAATACAGTATCGAGAATAAACATAATTTTCAGGTTCCTATGACCATGTAAGGAACTGGAGCCCGGCGTGCTATCAGATGAGCCTAATTGCTTTTTATTTTTGTAACGTTAACAACACAATTTGTAGCACTGCATGTTTATATACACGGAATTACGCTCTAGCTCCTATAGTTAATTTGTATAAACCTGCCCTCCACGCGGTCGTCTTCCTAACGATTGAATGACCTCCTGTGTTAGCCATGATGTCAATATTTTCTGAGTATGATATGAGGTCGCGAGACGCCACCGTTTTTGGGTGATGAAGCTTTGTATGTGCGCGCAGCAGAGCTCTAAATTAGCAACCGTTTTAGTAATATTTCAAGTATTAAACTTATACATTTCTGTAGTTGGTGTGGCGTGAAGGGGTTCTACAACCTATGTATTTGGCATGAAGCCTTGTTCATTGCCACATATGGTTGTCTATGTGCGCTGTGGGACGGCCTTACTTCCTATATATGTGACTGGATCTTAGGAGATTTTTCTGTGCTGTGATTTGCCGATCCTTGAGAATGCTCGTTTTCTATCTTCTGTAACTGAAACCTCAAGGTTAGGAGAAATTGCGGTCTTTATTCTTGATGTTGAATTTCGTCACTGTACGTAACTGTACAAATAGATTGAAACAGTCCCGTGTTCGCCTTAGGCAGTTTTGTAACCCTCGTTTTGTAAGGCGTTTGAATAACGTTTATGTAGGAGATTCAGTGCTCTCAAGCCGTGACACACAATTCATCGGACTTACTTGTATGATAAGCCGGACGTGCACCAGCGAAAGAACGTTCGATCTGTGGTCAGAATCCCCGCATAACTAACACGCAAGCCACCTTGATCCTTAGCCCATCAAAGCACAGTGATTACAGTATCTCCCACTTGCTGTAACGCAAAAATATCGGCATATTACTCACAGACGGTATAATCTGTTTGGCATGATTTTTGGAATAAACCACCATTTCTTGTAGAATACATTCCTGCTTAACAGAGCGAATGGCTATTAGTGACTCGAGTCAAATTCACGACACACAGTTGAATTGTTTGATACCTCTCAGACTAGTTATATGCTTTGTAATGACTTGTTCGGGTTTTTCTGACCAGACGGTTATCGCTGGTGGGGCAGGTTCACAGATTAGCAGAAGGATGATGTGTAGAAGTTCAGATAATGTATCTGCAGAGGGCTAAGTCCCCAAATTAGACGAGGCGTGTCATTTCCTTTGTAAAGTAGAATGCGATACAGGATATGAACGGTTAGACACGTCGCAGGTTTCTGTCCTCTCTATCGCCTGCACCACATAGCAGTACATTAGCTTCAGTCAAGAACAACATAGTACCGGTTAACTGAGATCGGGCATAGAAAGGCGTGACCTGCAAATTATTTTTAGTACTTCGCTCTTCCAAATAGCCATGGTTTTTGTTTGAGGAGTGGATATTAGTTCGTATTTTATGGATTCTCCTGAGAGACGTGGAGGCCTTACAGTGGATCATTTTTCCAGCGTAGGAAATCATGTCGCCTGTTGGTGATTTCGGGAATCCGCATAATCAGAGAAGATGCTTCGAAAGGAGGTTTGGGCCCGTGATACCGCAAGATGGCCTGGTGTGACACATGTTTTCAGTTTAGCTACCTGGACGCACTTGGTGTGCATTACATTTCTTGTTATTAGTCACAGGATATGAACGTTAACAATGGAAGGCGAGACTGGAGATTTTTCCACAAATTTCTGGTACTGTGACACCTTAGTCTTATGGTGAAGGATATTGCATGTATTCCGCTACGGTTAAATGCAAATTCTGCGTACATTTTATATTTTACTCAAGATAACCTGCGGTATAGCCATTACAAAGCTCTGTCGATCACTGCTGTTGCCGATCAAAGTTGCTGTTTATCGTGAGATCGAAACGAAGCCTATGTATATATAGGCCCTCCTTGTGGATTAAAATCCAAGTTACTGAAATTCGAAAGAATTGGTGGAACTTTCGCCAAATCCACCGCTACATGGCATGGTTCTACACCTCCACCACCTCCCTCCGCCTCAATTTTTCCATCAACGTTGCTGTATGACCACTTTGCTCTTGGCCACTGCTGTTAACATTGCCTGGAAAGCCTTTCTCCTTCCGCCGTGCTGTGATGTGGCAGCACTGCTTTTGGGAATACACTGTGCCATTCACTGCCAACAATGGGCAGTTACCAGCCCATCAGAATCAAAAAGGAAGTTTGGGTTCACATATAATGCATTTAAATCGTGTTACCACTTCGGCGATGAGAAATATGCGTGATGTTGACCCATCTTGTTTGTAGTAACTTCTTTCACACCCGTGCCTCCTGCTTGTCAGTCCTCGACGCGAAGTATAACTTTCTCATGCGCAGATAACGGTAGATTTACCTGGCGCGGCCCGTAAGCTACTGTTTTATGTAAAGGATTAAACAGTGATATGAATGACAACGCCCTGAACATGACAGTAAAATCAAGTCATCCGTTTTACACGGGATATGACAAGGAAGGCAGTCCTAAGCGATAATGGCCATTGTATAAGTGGTTATTATTCTTGATCATTGTCCCCTTTTTCGTACTATCGGTCAGCGTTATCGCCAGTCAGACATGAGAGTGAATGTTCTACAGATTATGTTAGCAAAGGATATCTGATTTCTTAGTCTGACCGCTGGTTTGGGTTTGCGGGGAAGTATCTACACTGTAGCCATCCGGAGACACCACTGATAAAGAGACGGTACCACCGCGCCTTCTTTGCGATGGCCCATCCTCACACGCCTCATTCAGCTCTCCTTGTTATCGAGTTTGATAAATAATATGAATTAATTAAGGACTGGTAAGATTAAATATGATGAAGACGAACAAGAGACATGGAGAACACTTGAATCTCAAGGACATTTAAAATGGCTGAATTCGCCATTAGAAGCAGTCACGAAGGCACTGCTACTCTCGCACACTGCTGGCAGTTTCAAAGTCCGAAACTTTGTAAATAAAAGAAAACAGTTATGCTTATAAAATGTATTCAGTCAAAATATCAAATGATATAATTGACGTTAATTAATTATTTAGAACTCCTGGTTGAATTCGAAACTTTAATATAGAATGTGGTGACAACACCCATCACGCTAAGGGAATTTAATTTTCGAGAGCTAAGCGTTTCGATACTCAACGCCACAAATTGAACGCGCTATGGTAAGAAATTACGTAACTCTCGTAACTAATTGGTTAGACTGAAATTACAAGACTGCTTCATAACTGTCTTAATACAAACTTCGTTGTTTGGCACTTCGAACGATCCTTTTAACATGCGCTAGACATTCGGCTTTTTTGACGTGTCGCGTTTGAACTTCGAGTTCGAAAATTAATGGTTGCACGAACTTGTCAAAGAGCGGATAGGTTGGCGCCCTAAAGCTCAAAATTTTGCGCCGGAACATCGCGTTGCCAGCATAAGACAAGGCAGTGCAACATGCCATGAGCCGTAGATATGGCTTGATTAATAATGGCCGAAAGTACATAAAATTTGTGAATTTATAAACCGATAAAATAATTATAAACAAAGGTTTAATAGTTAATTTTTTTAATTCGCTTTGTGGGGGTGGAGTCCAACTGGTTCCACTCGGCACGGCGGTCACTGATTGGTCTATTGTAGCCTGCCCCGGGTGATTATGATGATGGATAATTTGGTGGAATGAAGATTGTCAGGGGATACCGAGGTACTCGGAGAAAACCCGCCCCAGCGGCACTTTGTCCACCACAAATCCAATTTGACCAGACCCGGGATCGAACCCGGGCCGTCGCGGTGGGAGCCAGCGACTAAACGCTTGAGCTATGACGCGGCCAAGGTTTAATAGTCACTTTATCAAATAATAACTCGTTTGAATTAGAACTGTCCGAGAAAACCTTTGACAACGGCTTAAACGCAGGAGTATGAAATGTTCTCACACACACACTTACTCCTTGAACCTACACGTACATTTAATCCCCAATCTGATAGTGGGCTCGGCGAAATCCACTGCGCATGCCCTTGACATCAGCCAGGCCTGAAGCGTAAGACTAGTTTTCTTTGCATTTAGATGACGTCATAATTCATTTGCCCCCCGGGAAGGTAGGAATACCGAAGGACAGTGTGTCGCTTCTGAGCAAACACTGAAACAGAACTTCTTATTGCTTTATACAGCGTTAGTTCCAAAGAAAATTAACATAACGGGGCATTTGCTAGTTATTCAGCTGTCAAAGAAATTGTTCGAATGATATCACAGCGATCACAACTCGTTACTGGGCATATTAGGAGCCAGTCCAATCCTGTTCACTCAGTTTCGCCTTTTCATTTGAAAGGTCTCTTCACTTGAAGTTCTGAACCAAAATTTCGCCAGCAGTTCTCGTTTCTTCCAATGTATGGTACGTTCTGTCTCTTTCATTCTTCTTGATTTAATGAATTACAATTTTAGGTTTAGATTAAATATGTACTATTCCTATTATTTCCTCCAGATACTTTCCTCATCTCCTTTTCTGAAACACTCTTGTCTTGTCTTCTTCCGTTATCCAGTTTCCTCCTTTGACAACCCCATAATGTTAGTTATTTTTGTACTTTCAGCCATATTTTGGTAAAATTCACGTATTCCAGACCAAGTTCTGAAATATGCAGAACGATATAAAAGCGCAAGCTTTTTATATGGAATTTTAATTAAAAGAGGATTTATCGACGAAAGGACCTACATTTATGTTATAGTAGAATTTTTGTTGCAATATTCTTGAATTAATTTTAGTTGGCTTATTCCTCCCAAACACCCCCCCCCCCCCCCNAGGTACAATGAAATCGTGATACTTTTGAGTGCACACCTCCAAATGGTGGACGTGAACAGACGCAGCGCAGCGCAGCGCATGCCATGCTAGCCGGAGGGAGTACACAGTTGCTGTATGCTGAAAGCAGCAGGGAACACACGGCACACTTGCACTGCGGCGGTATGCCTCAGCCCTGCATTCAGACTATGATGACTTCTGATGTTTAAGGAGGAAGCCTACAGTATGACAAATTGGAGTAAAACCTTTATCACAGTGGCCGCGCCATAGCTCAAGCGGTTAGTCGCAGGCTTCCCACCGCGGCGGCCCGGGTTCGATTCCGGGGCTGGTCAATTGGGATTTGTCGTGGACAAAGTGGCGCTGGGGCAGGTTTTCTCCGAGTACTTCGGTTTCCCCTGCCAACCTTCATTCCACCAAATTCTCCATAATCACCCGGGGCAGGCTACAGTTGGCCAATCAGTGGACGTCGTGCCGAGTGGACCCAGTTGGACTGCACCCCCCACTAAGCGAATTAAAAAAAACTATCACAAGACAGAGGCTTTTGGGACATTGCATGTACATATTTCGGTTTATGCACAAATCATCCCAAGTTTTTTTTTTTTTGTTTATTCAGACACTTCGCTTACTTTTTTACATCCACGACTATAGGTGCATGCTGTTAATTTGTCAGCTTGAGGCAGATGTATTAATATAGATTTTGGGTATTGGAATCAAGTGCTGAAGTCAATATTTACATCTCAGAAAGGAGAGGTGACACGTAGGCCTATGGGGAGATTTGCCTGATAAAATGAGGCTTATCGAGATGTATACACTTCACCGAATATTCGTTAGCTTTAAGCCGGCTTTAGATTTTTTTCCCACTCTTTAAAGCCTTTCTTCAGTCCTGCGCAATCTCTGTTAATTTAGATCCGTCCATCCGTTCACATGAAAAGAAAAAAAAAAGAATCATGAGATAGATTTCCATGAAATATGCTTCTGGAGAATTCTGCAGAAAAGATTATCGACCGGTCTTAATTTTTAATTACATCGGACAGTTGTAGTGATCACTTCACCTGAAGCTGTGCTTGCATTTCTGCTCGTATCTTGAGTTCATTTCTTAAGTATTTATATTTTAACGGGGGGGGGGNTTTCAAACAAACATTGAAGTTTTCGCGGACCATATTTTCAGCATCTATGGTATTAAACCTGACCAGGAATCTTCCTGTGGAGTAAAAGGCTGCAGGCCGGCCGGCCGGCGCGTAAGGCTGACAACATTACCGATGTCTGCGAGCCGATTGTCTAGATAATGTGGGACCTTCAACGTCTCAACCCTATGGGCCTCCATGGCCTATTACAGGGATAGCTTTACCTTTACGGTATTGCAAAAACAAAAACAGTTGTAATTCAATCACCTGATGAGGCACGTTGTGGAAAGAAGCTTTGAAAGACGTGGTGTGAGAAACGCGAAACGAAGGCGGAACGTGCAGATTAGATGAAGTGAACGTGAGTGAAACGCCCGTCATTTTTTGTAATTGTTTTGTTTGTTTGCGGTTTACTTGTGTGGACAAGTTACGGGCACGAAAGGAAGGCTTGTGTGTAGAATTGTGATATCCAACGCTGTTTGAGCGAATGGGAACTGAACTGCGTCATCACTGCCACCGTAAGTACCATGAATAAAAGCGTCGACCCTTGGTGGAAGGGCACGATCGACCCTCGTTTGTTTCAGGTCGACGTGGGCGACGCTCAAAGCCGAGTCGAAACCGTTTGTGAGGGGTGTTCAGTTAGTCTGCATTCCTGCAGCAGGTCGAATTTCTTATTCGGTGGAGCTGCGTGTTTTATTTTATTAACGTTTTCTTTGTTATATTAACCGGCGTAGTGTCTGTTAATAGACTGAGGGTGTCTGAGAATAAAATAATCGCAAGTATTTATATCTGATAGGCCGGTCACGGTAGCCGAGCGGTCTAAGGCATGTACTGTCTTCGCTCGCTTGGAAACCGGGATCGTGGGTTCGAATCCCAGTCAGGGCATGGATGTTTAGTTTGTGTGTGTGCGTTTGTCTGTGTTTGTGTACAGGTAGAGGCCTTGCGACGAGCTGATCACCAGCCCAAGGAGTCCTACCGAATGTGTAAGATCTAGAAAAACCGAAGTGAACGGAAAATTTGATGGAGGTAGGCCTAGGCCCACTGGGGCTGTAGTGCCAAGGAAACAAAAATTATATCTGATAGAGGTGAAATTACAGAAATGTGTGTAAGGTAATGAAGCGATGTGCCGACACCTCCCTTTAATTGCTGTTAGGGTAATTAAATCAAAGAGGATGGAAGTTTCAGAATACATGAATATATAGGACGAATGGAAGAAACAAGTTTCGCTTACATTACTTGTACTTGCTAATACTAAAGATGATCATAGAGAAGTGTGAGAGGACGTGAAGTTGATTGAATTGGCCCATGACATGATCTGGTGAACCCTGTGGCAGGAAATTTTCTAGGCGAAGTGAATACCATTCGCTGCCCTGGAAAGACCCTAGCACTGTTTTGTTGGTAGGTTAGAAACGTGGTTATTTTGGATTGCATTAATATCCTGCTGCTACAGTGTTTTCAATATTTCTGATGACATCGAGCATAGTGTTGCTACTTATTTGAATATCTAAATTATTCGTAAAGATTGCAGATTATAATTGTAAAAGTTTATCGTAAGTTGAAGGAACACATTACGAAGATATGTTTTAGGCAGAGAAGAAAGTTTATAGTAATCATCGTAGTATGGAGGCGACTCCGTCGCTTGTAGTAATGCTCCTGCAGTCAGTTGGGAACGTGACTGTGTGGGCCCTAGAGTCTCATGTAAGCCTTGTGGTAGAGAAGCATATTCAACTCCTAGCCAGGAATCGAACTACGGTCATTCAGCCAGTAATCAGTAGTGACCCGCTGCTCCTAGTTCGTAGAAGATTTATTTTCATTAGTCGCAAGATAAAACGTGTTTTTGACACATGATGTTGAAAGGATGTAAACATTGTCACAATCTTTCAGTGGTTGTGGTGTACTGTATAGATACGACCCCATTTCGACGAGAAGATAAGGAACTTGAAGACTTGCTATCATCCTACGGTTTGCAGATAACAGCGTTTGTTATATTTTAGGGTTGAAAGTAATTTGCTTTCACAGTTGTAGACCTACGTGTTTGCGGAGTTCGCAGATGTAGAGAAGAGGTGGCCGAAACATCCCTTTATGAGGGCGTAACCATGTATCGGATATTGGTATTTTAAAATAAAATAACGGAGCTTGAGCGTCCGGAATGAATATTCTCCTGCGGTCAAACATGCAAGGACGTAGGTGTATGGAACCGGTTACGCAATGTCTTTCATATTATCCAGATGCGGTCTTTGCTGTATTGCATGCCTCATTAGCCTTGATATTAATTGATTGTAGCCGCAGAGCGATTTCACCGCCGTGAAAACTACAAACGCTCATGTGAACTTAAAGGTTCACAGAAAGCCTTTGAAACATTGAAATCTGGTTTGTTTCGCCAGCCGTGGTATTCCATCACACAATTTAGCGGGTAGAGTTTAGTGGGAGGAGTCTGCAAGTGTTGAGTTCCGTGTAAGATGTTGGCATGTTGCTATTCTGGACTGCACTTCTAATATGAATGTGACCGTCGCCAAAAGTAATGTCCACACTAGACTTGGTCTGGTGGCAGTGCGATTTATGTTATATCAACCGAGTCGGAATAAATTGAGGCACATGTTTGGTTAGAAAAACCACAGTTTGATGCAACGATAGTGTTCCCGTAGAGCTTAAATTTGTTGTGAAAGTATGAGGTGAATTGAACTGATTCAGGAAGGGGGTCATTGGCGGACTTTTATGAACATTGTGATGACCCTTGAGGTACCACAGAAACAGTTTCTCACCCAGCAGGCTCAAGTCACCACTACAAAGAGGTGTGCCTTTGGTGGATTTTCTTATTTCTTATAGACACTATATGATATTTTTGAAGAACAGTGCAACATTTAGAGAAGCATATTGAAGAACAGTGCAACATTTAGAGAAGCATATTGAAGAACAGTGCAACATTTAGAGAAGCATATTGAAGAACAGTGCAACCTTTAGAGAAGCCTATTGAAGAACAGTGCAACGTTTAGAGAAGCCTATTGAAGAACAGTGCAACATTTAGAGAAGCATATTGAATGATTATTTTACCCAGTATAACTGTGTATGCCAGAAGGTAGAACTCTTCAGTATGTAGTGGTTGACAGCCTTTCCTGGCCGGATGAATCATTTTTAATTTTCGTACCTATTACCATGCGTTATATGAAGGATAAGGGAAAATAGTTACAGAAGTCCCTTGCTAACCGCAGAGTTTGCGTTCCTGCAAAGCACCAAGACTGGCAGAACCGCAGTTGGCATGAACAACGCCTTATGGAAGCTTGGGGTATGGAAACCGCGATCTCTGTTAGCATTCATCAGATCTGAGTAGTTCTGCATACGAAATCAGAAGGGAAGACACCTCTTGGAGGACATAGGCGGAGATTATAAAAGTGGTAAGGTAAAGCCATCCCTGTAACGGGCCGTGGAGGCCCATAGGGTTGTGAGGTTTGGAGGATCGCACATTTTCTAGACAGTCGGCTCACAGATGGCGGCGAGGTTGTCAGCCTTACGCGCCGGCCGCCCTTTACCCCCCAGGAAGATTCGTGGTATTCATTTCTGTTACAGGCTGAGTCGACCCCAGGGTCATAGTGCGGCTGGAATGATTAGGTCAGTTGAAAAAATCCACCTCATCGGCACTCGAACCCGCGACTTTCCGGCTTGTAGCATAGTGCCTCAACCAACTACGCTACCACGTGCCCCCAATATTGAAGTGGATCCTATGTAAATAAGGTATAAATACCTGGACACATAATCCAGCTGGCCATTGCAGCTCCCTTAGTGAAGAAGCCACCAAGTTTTTCCTGTGTGTGCATAAATTAAAAATCGAGGATAAGTAAAATCATATCGTGGTTGGCAGAACTGGATGAAATGTAAAGCTATGGTGGGCGAGGGATTGCTGTGCTCGTCAGTGCGACAGTTTCGCGTATGTGCGTGAATACACAGTGACGTGCTGACTTGCTAAGGAACCTGAGCTTTTTCATTTTAGTGTGACATATCGTAGGAGTTGGAATTCAACGTAATTATTCTCTACTGTTAACTCAGAGATAAAAATAGAGCGGTGGTCCGTACATTCACCCCTTAGCAGCTCTTCATGCTGACAGCACTCATTGCGGTATAGATTGCAGAATTGTTAACGTAGCATTTTCGTTTTCGCTTTCACAAATGATGGAATATCTGAGTTGAGTACGGTTTAGACGACTAGAGTATGTTCCCTTGCCGGGTCATAGCTTTTTATCTTCTCGACGCCGTGTCTAAATTTGCTCTGGGGCCCACCCAGCATCTGTATCCAACGGGTCGGGAGGTGGGGGGGGGGGCGCTTTCCTGGGCGTGAAGCTGGTAATGTGACCTCCAAAGAGGTGCCAACGCGTCGTCAAGAATACGCCCCCATGGCATGCTGTTAGGCTTTGCAGCAACTACCTAATCTCAAACTTCTGCAAATAAGGCCTGTTTTGTGCGCGTTGTTTATAGCTAAACTATATAGCGTCGAAGTAGGATCTATTAAAAGCACTCACCGTTGACATAGGGTGTTACATAGGATTGAACATTGCAAGTTTTAGACGCTGGTACTGCTGCAACTACTATTTCGCTGAGTAAAATATTTCTGTAACATGTCTCCATACAAATTTCAGAGGGTTTCAACGATTCAGTGATTGAAATGACCCATCAGGTGATATCATCGCATCGAAATAGTTTACGTAGCCGCCATGTCGGTCTTCCTTAAGTAGCGTAGTTAGTTGAGGCACTATGGTACAAGCCTGAAAGTCGCGGGTTCGAGTCCCAACGAAGTGGATTTTTCCAATTTACCTAATCCTTCCAGCCGTACTGTGACTATTTCTCTAACAGAAATGAGTACCAGGAATCTTCCTGGGGGTAAAGGGCGGCCGGCGCGTAAGGCTGACAACCTCACCGTCGACTGTGAGCCGATTGCTGGTTAGCCATAATGAACATATTACATCTCGATTTAATGTAACGTTTGAATTTCGAAACACCACAGGATCTTGGATATTGCATGGGTTTCAAATGGACTTGTGGACTACATTAATGTCTTTATTGTTAAACTTCTGAACGTGGAACTTCATGTAAAGAATGTTTTGCTCATTTCAGACCAGTTTACTGTAAAGTGACCGGGTGCGTTTGCAGGCGCGTCAGCATTGGCGGTTGCATTCACATCAAACTAGTTCACATCTTATTGAACTCAGTACAGGATTAATTAGACGTAGAGCTGTGTCAGACTGTGAAGTGGTCTGACTCTTGTTAGAAAGCGCAATAAAGCAACAACAGATATCGTGTTAAAAGTTCTTCATAAAAGCAGGCTGTATATGGGTCAGTAAAATGCTGAAAACAAGGAAGATAAGACGACTTAAGATGGTGAATGAAACTAAATTAATTAAATAAACTCGTGAACCCCTGTACCACGCGAGAATTCCGCAGCCTTCGATACGTTGCGGCGGTCATCTCTTTAAGATGTCATGTAACGCTATAATAGGATGGGATGTTTGGCATTTTTCATAACGTGGGATTCCTGTAGGATGTGTAGGACTGTAAAGGGACGTCATAATGGTTACAAGGAGGTACCGGTTCACCTTGTAACAAATGTCCATGTATAAGAGGAGTGTCGCCAATCCAAAGCCGTTGAAGTGATAACCTGGTCAGTCCATATGGAGTTGTGGGAGGGACGTCACAGTTTCACAAGGCACAGTTTGTTGACAACGTTGTCAATTCGGCTCACTCTGACAACAGATTAGCGCGAAGAAGAGAGGCGCGAACATCTTTACCTAAAGGTCAAGTCTGATGTTGAAGTTCCGTGCAGAGCAACTTGTTTAGCGGGAGCGTCGGCGAACTTATTCCCCGATAGAACTTTGTGACTAAGTACCCACGTCCCTGCCTTGTGGAGATGGAACAGTTGCTACAAAATATCCAGAAGGAGCGCACCGTCCGGCGTGCGACCTTGGAGTCTTTGCAAGGTGGAGTCTGTGTATGAAGGAAGTAGCGTCGTCGAGGCTGTTGCCGAATGAACAGAAGAGCTCGCAAGATGGCATAAGTTCGGCCGTATAGACGCTATTGAAGCTGTGGAGTCTGTATGAGAAAACCATACACAAAGGCACGTCCAGTTTACCCTTGAACAAGCGCCGTGTCTGTTTAAACCGCTGTGTAGTCCGGGTAAACGGAAATGTTATCGGCAAGGAACAGGCGATATTTCGCCCCTCACGTGTCCAAGTCGAGGGTCACAGGCAGATGCGAAGTGATTCTTCGTTGTATTTGAAAATTTTGAACGAAGGATCGAAATTGTCAGAGCTGAGACCAGAATGCCTTGACGATGTATACCTGTTATGTAATGGTAACAGTTCAGACTGTTAATGCCAGGTACGGATGTGCGATTGCATTTACTTCAAATGCGCCGTGGTTTGGTTCACACGACTTCCGAACGTGTAGATCGGGGAACACCGTAGACGAAAGCCCTCATGACGGGCGCTCGGCATCATCTATTTACGCCGGGCCTTGGCATGGAGGAGTTTGAAGGAAATTAGGTTATCGTGTTTAGGGTGATTTGGAATAGCCCTAGAACTCGTTCACGAGCTCGAATAGCGTTACAACATTAATCTGCCCACAACGGGAAATGTGGTCTACGAGACCTGGTGGACGAACTGGGGATGAAACGCGAAGCGGCTCGGATCATTGCTGTCGTAATATTTAGAGTGGGAAATTGTCGGTCTGCGAATCTCATGATCTAGCTCGGATGTCAGAGACTGCTGGGGATGGTGTAGTTATGTGCAGGTTTACAGACAGTATACCGTGTAAATTAGGGAGGGCGGACCACCCAAGGTAGACTGCTAGTCCTGGACTGTTGGAAGCAAGGTTCGGGGCCTCCGCCGTTCGTAACCCCAGGCAGACGGGCGTATCTGCACTTGTGCTTTGAAAGAATCGGGTCGAACCTAGCACATACGTCGGAAACTGTCGTCTTTAAGGGCTGATCCCCAAAGTATATTTATGTCTTTAAAGTCGCCAAGAGAAGTAAACAGGGCTGATAACTGAGATAAGAGACTAGTCGATACGTCGGGGGGAATTATGCTGGCTGGGGAGGGGGAGGCGGTATTTCTGAAGACAGGCGGTGGCTGGGTCACGGTGTTGTTTAGAGCCTGCCGTCAGGTAAGAGCGGGCAGAAACTATTAAGGTCAATGTAGCAGGTCGATAATGATTGTGCGGAGGAAACTGTAAACGCGTTTGAACTGCGACGTTTTAGCGGGAGACCTTTTATAGTCATATAGTACCACAATATTCTGCTGATTTTGATGTATCCTGTGGCAACTCTTTGCGTTCGGTCATGGTTGCATTTGCTGATAAATTTGTTCTGGAACCAGAAAGAGACTAAGATTGGGCTGTGTTTTTTTAAGTAATTCCTAGCGGCAACGGCCACAGTCTAGTCTAGAGGTACTGAGTGACAGTTGCGTATTTGCACCAGGTGCCGCAGGGTGAGGAGCATCCCCAGTCGGAGTGGCGGCCACAATCGCGGTTGAAGAAGTGACATGAGGTGGGATGCTATGTGAAGTAGAACTTTTGCGGGATGGACTGGCCAAGGTTTTTGAGTACCTGTGTGGATCCTCTGAGGGAGACGCTGGACCAGTGAACAGGGTTGGTTCAGCATGCTCACTCGTATCATCCAGAAAGGGAAGGCCCTCCTTGACTTAGTTCCTGCATGACCCTCTCATCCAAATATACTGGGACGTTCTTATCATTGGATGAGTGACTAACGTTGCAGTTTATGCGCTGTGGTTGGGGCATGGTGGCCCACCGTGGCCCCCTTCGGCCAAGGTTCCAGAAAGCAGGTTCGCCACACCTTGCATTTCAGTATGTCAGTATCGCTGGCAACGGAAGCTTCGTGTAGAAGTTGGAATATGCGGACGTCACGTACATGCATACATACTCCAGCATGACTTCAGCGGACTTGCAGTTCGGGGTCAATATGTGGCTCTGCTTGATTTAGGTTCGGGCTTCGTATGTAGGGACAGTGAGAAGGATTCATTCGGCCCTCGGATCTTGAGTTTCCTCTAGGGAAACACAAGTTCAAAGTCGCACCGAAACCGCGTGAAAGTACCACGTAGATGGAAGGTTCTAATGAAGCACTACTTCATGAAAGCAGAAAGGGGAGTGATGTATAGATCAAGATTTTCTTGACCTCGACACTAGCTGGAGGTGAGTGATCAGCTTCACTCCCCGGCCGCTTTACCCCCGGGGAAAGATACCCCTGTGCCCACTGGATAGGAGGCTCGGTGGGCCCCACAGCCGGTCTGGTCGTCATGGAGAAGAGAAAATTCTTGACCCCAACGGCCTCGAACTCCGACCCATTGGTCATTCAGCCCGTAGCCAGTCGCTGTACCGACTGCGCTATCTCATCAAACAACCATGGGAGAGGAAAACATGAGAACTCTTGTAGACGAAACAGACTTGGCCAAGCCAGAATGAAGATGAGATGATGAATGTGAGGAAATTATAGTAATGGGAAAATGAATGAAGGAAATATTTGAGAGCTCATACTACATCCCTCCGTTAGGATGAGGACCCGCTCAGGCGGGTTAGTCGCCTGCTTCCCACTCCGGCTGCAGTGGTTTGATCCCAGGTTAGGTCATGTGGGATTTGTGGTGGACAAAGTAACACTGTGTTACGTTTTCTCCGAGTACTTTGGTTTCCCATGCCAGTTCGCGTTCCACCGATTGCCCCACAATCGTCGCATCGTCATATGGGGCTGGTACAGTAGGCCAAACAAGTGGCCGAACTCAAACTCCATGGCTTTTAGTCCGCAAGCAAACTATACGGACCGAGCGACCGCCGCTTGTCCGCGGAGTTAGTGTCCCACACCACTAGGAATAATGATAAAAAACCTACCTCGACAGGGTGTCTTCTATAAAATTCACGTCTTTGTGTGTGTTGCCGCCGGTTGTCGTTTATCCCAATGGGTAATGGAGGTATAGCTTACAGCAGAGCGAGTTGTTAGTCTTCCGCTTCTGCCAGTTTACCCCGGTACACATTTGATAGGCTGGACAGAAGGAAGGTATTATCAGAAGGACAGGTCTGTTTGCTTTCATGTTTTTGTCCCCGAAATTACGGAACTGATCTTAATTGAATTTGTTATTTGAGAACAATTTCAGTTTGATCCGCACGTATATAATTCGAAACTTCTCTATATTTAACTCATCTGTAATGTCTTTTCAGATTTCTAAAATAAAAACAATCAAGAAATAAAATATACAGATAGTCGCATAAATGAAATGTGTAGATATCTTTCAAATCTGCGAGTGACTACTAAATTTCTGCTGGCCCTCGCCAGCACAGTGATCTTTGGTTCTGAGTCATGACTATATTATCTGACGACTCTGGGAATCTTCAGACCGCCAAAATCTACAACTGTAAATTGAAACCTTTATGTAGCCTGTGATAAGTAGACTTTAACGAAACGCAAGGAAAGTATTTTGACTCTATGCAGTGTAATGTGTAGAGTAATTAGATTTTCAGTTATAGATTTGTGCAGTAAGGGAACACAACATCCAGTGAAGGTATGCAAAATAGCAAACAGCGCATTTGGTAAATTAATGCACCAGCAGGGTACACTTTCAGTCTTGTTTCAGCCTTGAGCTAGGCGCAGTGTTTAAATTACGCGTGCAATGCAGAAATGACGTGGGCATGGAGTTGGGTTTAGTGAGTACCGGTTGGTGTAACTTCCTGTCTCCGAGCAATGACTTGACTCTACCTGGTTTTACTATGACGTCACTTCCGCGCGTCACGGATTGTGGAAAGTGCGTGCACAAAGTTGTACCGTCTTGTGCTAAATAAGGATTTTGTTGAACAGGCACGTCTTTTTCACGAAAATATTAATTCGAACAGTGCTGTTATTTTGTTTACTAGAACGCCCAAGATCGGGCTCTTTGGGGGGGGGGAAACGTGGCATGCTGTAGGAAAGTTCGACGCTGCTGCCGTTAGGTGGAACCGATTCATAACGCGTTAAGTCCATTTCACAGATGCACTGTCTGCAGACTTCTCTATGTTTGATTATAACCCCTGTCTGGACCTCTCTTGGTCTTCCATTTGGTTTCTGGAGCATGCAAGTAAGAATCCATAATTCATAAACGTCTTTTAGTTTGTGATTAAGAGTATGTGTACGTTTCTCATGTTAGACTCCATAGTCGGCCAGCGGGGTTTTCCGTAAAATGTTCGTAGTTGTTCATCTGCCTCCTCCCCCCCCCTCAAAAATAAAAAATGTTGCTTTTGTAGCTTGAGAAGCCGCCGGTCGCTGAGCCACGCAAGAATATCACAGCATTTTGTGGAATTCTAAGGTTCATTGCCGTAATATTATCCACCCATCAACGTCTTTTTCTTCCTAGTGGTCTCTTTACTTTCCCACCAAAAATCCACATCCATTCATCTTCTCCCCACTGCACACTACATGCTCTGCCCATTTCATCCATTTTTATTATACTTGGCGAAGACCCTCTCTCACTTATCCCTCTTCGGCCGAAATGTTATCCTCAGCACCCTGTTCTCAAACGCCCTCAGTCTACGTACCTTCCTTAATTTTAAAGACCAGAGTTTCACACCCATACAAAACCACATGCAAAATTACAGTTTTGTGTTCTCTAATTCTTTTTACAGCAAATGAGAAGCCAAAACGTTCTGGAGAAGTGTCATTACCATGTTCACAAAAACCTGTGTTTGAACTGTTCTGTGCCAATTCTATCCACTCCATAACTCACACCTAATTTATCTAGGATCCTTATGTAATATTAATTCCCCCGCGTGCGCCAGTGTCTTCGAATGGAACCATTTTCTGAGGTTTTCGCTTACAATTTTGCATGCACGTCTCATTTCACCCCATACTCCATTTCGGGTGCGGAGCCACCGAAAGTAATATTTCCGAAAATCATCCCCTAAGAAGAATGTTGCCCTACTTCACCATACACATGTATTGGTTGTGGTCACGACTAGCGCTAGGGCCACTCTTGAGGTTCAGCGGTACACGGTACAGCGTTTTCACTACAAACAAGGACTTGACGACATCGTAAGTCTTCACTGGGATTTTACATTTTTCTTACGTAGATAATATGGTTGTCCATCAGAGTGGCAGCGCGCCTCCAAGGTATGTGCAGTGCGCTTAAATACAAGTACGGGCTTCCATCGTGAAAAGAAAATTACATCTGTGTTTCTTGAGAAAGATTTTTACAGCCACATCTTTCTAAAAATTTGTAATCCTATCGGATTATCGAAAGAATAGACCTAAATCGATTCAACGAATTGTCGCCTTCTGTATGTTTTGAAATCGATCCCAAAGAAGTTGTACTTTTGGGAGCTCTGCACTAAGATATAAAGTTGGCGCGAAATAAATGAGTAGATAAATTAGCAGATAAATACATGCATGAAGAAAGCCGTCTTCTGGGATTTGGCACCGTGTATATGTGGTGTTAACCGACGTTTCAGAGGAACGTATCGCCTCCATCTTCAGGGTAGAAGGAAAAAATATAAGAAATCCGCAAGCGAAGAGACCGTGACGGTCCTTCTACCCTGAAGATGGAGGCGATACGTTCCTCCGAAACGTCGGTTAACACCACATATACACGGTGCCAAATCCCAGAAGACTGCTTTCTTCATGCATGTATTTATCTGCTAATTTATCTACTCATTTATTTCGCGCCAACTTTATATCTTAGTGCAGAGCTCCCAAAAGTACAACTTCTTNTGCAGTTATTAAGCGTGTTAGTGCGAATGATGTGGCAATAGTGTAACTGTGGCTGTGCGTTTCTCGTAGGTTGCTGTTGGCGAAAGTACATGGTGGAGGCCCAATTCTTGTACACTGATTTCACGTTGTGTAAGTTTGGTCACTGCATTAATTTTTGGGGATGGGGGGGGGGAGAAGGGAGAAACCAATGCATTGATGAAAAAGAAAGTTTGCCCGCTTGCATTTGCTTCAACCGTTTCGTGTTCTCAAGTGAAAATGTATTTTCTCCTATCTCTTCTGGCGCGAGCTTGTACCATTCAGTTGGATTGATCTGTTTGCTTTACCATCGCGGTTCCGCGCAGGACGTATATTACAGCGTTAAAATTTCGCAGTTGGCAAACGTGGTGTAGCTATTCGAATAGCAGACCGGTTTACTGTTACTTTTTGCTAGGATCGGTTACATTTCAAGCCCACGTTACCATTTAAATCCGTCCTTTAATCTAGCATTTGTGGCATTAAATACATCGCTTCGATTTGGAAATATTTAGTATTGCTGACTTAAGTTAAAAATCTTTTTGTGTTACCTCTTAAAAGGCCGTGCCATAGCTCAGGCCGGCTTCCCACCGCGGAGGCCCGTGTTCGAGCCCAGGTCATGTCATGTGGGATTTGTGTTTGACAAAATGGCACTGGGGTAGGTTTTCTCCGAGTACTTCGGTTTCTTCTGCCAATTCTCATTCCACTGACTGCTCCACGCTCATCTGTCGTCCGGGCCTGGTACAATAGGCCAGTTAGTGGCCGACGAACCAAGTGGACTCCCGTCTCACCCCACCCTGAAAGAACTACCTCTTAAAAATTAAATGGATCCGTTTTAGAAATCGTCCTTTCTTCACTGGCTGCTATTTACTGTTTGTGTGCTAGTACATCTCAGAAACTTTTGAAATGTATGTTGTAGACCTTATGTAATCCCGAGAATTTAATCGAAATGTGATGTTGCTGTGACACAATACTTGAATTTCGAAATGTTTAACAATTTAAGTATTTTTATTAATTGTTTCTGTAACGACGCTGTCGATAGCTCAGACTACGTAGTGTTGAATGGCTGGATGGATCGAAAGTATTCGGAAAGAGGCGGTCTTGGCCCAGTCTTCAACTAAATTGTGGAGCAAAATAAATAAGATTCCAGATTACTTTCATGTTGATACTGTTGGAATCGTAAAATGAAGTCGCTAGCCACTGTGAACAGTTTTTGTGCTCTATCCGTTACTTTTGGCGACCCAGCCACGTCTTACGTTTTCTTCTCGCAGTAACCGATTACTGTTTAAGCTCCGATGCGTAACGTTTCAGTAGAGCAGTACATTTCACCTCAGCTTCATTGATTGACTAGGAAATCATTAAAGTTTTTCGGAATATCAGACTTTGGTGTACTACTAACCGTGGTATTCAGCAAGCAGCATGAACACTTGGCCATAAGCGTCCTTGTCTCTGCCGCTAAGATCTCTTATTTAATATCCTTTCAAGCCTTATTAGTTGAACAGTCCATCTCACCGTTAATCTTGAAAGGACCTCTTCAGGTTGCGCAGTGCCCTGTTGCGTTTTACAGAATTCTAAAGCTGAATCGACTTACGTGGTAGGAGCTTTGAACCCGTGATACTGGTGTTTGTGCTGTGCAGCATCTTACTCGAACTTCTACAGACTCAGCTACAATTCATAGACACATTTCCGTTCCCGGTTGTTGACGTTCGTGCTGAATTAACAGTAAGAGCCGTCCCAAAACGGCTAGCCTGGTTTCTTCAGTAAGTCCTTAACGCGGGGTCGTCATACGTATGAACTGATGGCATTCGCGGAAGATATTGTTCTCACACAGAGGGGAATAAGAACAGTACAGCGTTACCAAACCTCTGTGGAAATTGCATAACCAAAACTAAGTTGGTTAACAGATCCACTTCCTTTAAGAAAAAAAAAACAAAACAAAACAGACTCCGTGGTTTTAGTCTGCAAGCGAACTATACCGACCGACCGAGCGGCCGGCGCTTGTCGCCGAAGTTAGTGCAAACTTTAGAGGATAGAGGGTGTCGCGTGGTCAGCGCAACGAATCCCCACGGCCGTTAAATTCGGTTTTAAAGACCGTAGCCGCTATTTCTTTGAAATAGCTCCTCAATTATCCTCACGAGGCTGAGTGGACCCAGTTCCAGATCCACTGCTTCTCAGAAAATCTGGTAGCGCCCTGAATCGAACCCAAGACTTCTGGATCTGTACCCAGGAACTATGACCACTAGACCACAGAGGCGGTCGAAGTTTGAAACACCGTGTTCAAAAAAGCTGGCCATTGAACCCTGTCTGAAGCCAGTTTTATCCAGTCTCCACCTTCACGCCGTATTTTCCTGAGACCTGTTCTCATGCTGTCTTCGCTTTTTTATTTCAGCAGTTGCTTATTGATTATATGGTGAGAAGTATCTGTTGCCAGTGATGCATGTATGTCTATAAATAATACATTTTCCGTTTTTATTTTGTCAGTCCGAGCTGTCAGTTGAGGTTTTCCGCGTAGAAGAATATAACAGTGACAGACTTTATTTTTTAAAAACCAACAGCCGAGTTGTCCTATGATTTTGAGGCATACAATCTGTTTCGCTTCTTACACAAGCAATTGTTTTTATTGTGTTGCAGGTGAATGATTTCCTTTCGGGGAAGGCGCCTCTGAACCTCACAATGCGGCTAGGTGACCACATGATGCTGATACAGCTGCAACTCTCAACAGTCACGCCCAGCTCATCTCGTCGATCAGCCAGCACTAATTCCAACACTAACACCAGCACCTCTTCCACAAATTCAACTCTCCAGTCACATCTTCCCATCCTACCTTCTGCGACTTCTGCACCTGCCATGACAGGTTCCAACAATACTACGTCTTGTAATACACCCAGTAGTACCTCTCCAGCGACTGTGGTTCAGCCTAGCGTTGAAAACAGATGTCATGGTAACAGTGCAAGTGATTCCACAGCACCTCAGTACCACATTGCGTCACCAACAACGCAAACGTGTTCTAAATCTAATACCTCATTGTCACAGATCAGCGTTTCCGCTGCTTCACCTAGTCCGCTATTAGTGTCATCGAGAAATTCGGTGATGACAGCTTCTCAGTTGTCAGTTGTGTCAAGTGGCAAAAATACATCTCATTCCACGTCAACCGATAGCTATCGGCATCACCTTCAACAGAAAGTATCGCATCAGAATTCAAGCGCGGTTTCTGTGGCAAGCGAATCATCAAAGTTGTCGGTGTCTTCTAGTTCAACAACAGACGACAAATACTCTTCGCCTTCGTATGTACCACCACGGCGTCTTTTATACTATTACACGAAGTCTTCGTCGTCAAACACTGATACCTCCTCGGAAGTGGCTCAGTCTTCCAACACATCAGAATCCTCCCACCGTACTGTTCAACAACATTTAGTGCAGTCTCCTTTGAAGTCCCTAGAAAATGCCACAAATAATTTAAGTCTTTATACAAGTAATAATGCATCAAACATAAAACTCCCGGCATCACAGACTACATCGGATAACGCTTCAAATCATGGCCCGTTGACGTCGACTTCAGTGCATGCGTGCACGTCACCGTCATCAGTTTTGTCATGTAGCTCAGCGACTTCAGGTTCTGCATTATGTAAATGCGAACCAACGACAGCTGCGAAACCGACGCTAGACACTCGCGCTCTCGCAGAAGCGTCCCGGAACCTCACACAGACGCTGAAACAACTGTCTTCGGAAGTGCTAACATCCCGTTCGGACCCAGCTGAGGTGAGTAGTGATAACTCATTAAACTAAAATAACTTTATGGCAGTATAAGTTCGAATACCGAAGCCCGCCACTGCACAGAGTCCTGAGCCAGAATTATCCACCTCCCACCCTTACAACCTACTACCCTAGGATCCATCTTATGTTGTACTCGTTGTACTCTCATAACCATCTGGATCCTACAGATTATCGCTTTACAAGAATTTTTACATAAAAATTCAGCATATTTATGTTCCCCCCCATTTAACCTATATAGTCAATCTTTTTTAACCTCATAGATTTCACTGGATTAACATAAGTAAGTCGTCTGGTTATTTTTTTTTCTTGGCACTACATCCCCAGTGGGCCTAGGCCTACCTCCATGAACTTCTCCGTTCACTTCGGTTTTTCTAGATCTTACACATACGGTAGGACTCCTTGGGTGGGTGATCAGCTCGTCGCAAGGCCTCTACCTGTACACAAACACAGAAGAACGCAGACAAACGTCCATGACCTGAGTGGGATTCGAACCCACGATCCCGGCTTCCGAGCGAGCGAAGACAGTGCATGCCTTAGACCGCTCGGATACCGTGACCGGCAGGTCGTCTGGTTATATAACACCTTAAATTTTCCGCAAGCTCTGCACCTGTTGAGTCTAAATATTTCTCCTAGTACGGTTTCCAGACGCGGTAAGTTTTTTTCTGTCAAAGGAAGAGGCCATTGTTTATATAAATTGCAATTTCGGGAAGGATTCTCCCACCTTCATATAGAGGTAGCGGTTATTCAGTAGACTGTTTGTTTGCGTCATTTCCAGTATTTATATAACATACACAGCAGGCCTGCTCGGCGTTGCGAGATATTACTTCAGATATTCCATTTACATGATGGCAGTTGTGATGCATAAAAGTGTTTAAAATTTGTAGGTAGCGATGCGTTTTACCACACTCCACACAGCGGAGTATACAACAGCAGTGGAGAGTAGTCTCGGAATTGGCTGCTGCAGAAATGGCAAGGAACGAATTAGACTGTGCCAAGAAAACTTCACGTGTGATTTGAAGTTACAGTGAGACTGTGATAAATCCGTTGCTAGGATACAACTGGCGAAGACGGAGAATCCTAGTGTGCGTGCAACGGTGAGCTGGAAAGTGTAGAATGGCGACAGCACTGAAATTGCCTGCAGCTCCGGACTGTGTAAAGATGTCAGTAGATCCAATCCAGAGCCCCATATTTTCGTCACGGAACCCCGGACACGTGACAATATATTGCATTTGACAGATTGTTGGTACATTATATGTTATCCTGTAAATTATTTTTAAAGTTAAATGGGTTGTTTTTTTTTTGACACAAATTTAAATTTTATATATTGGTTCAAGAATAATAGATCTAAAATACAAATTGCAGACTTTTATAATGTTGCTGAACAACTCCATTTCGGACTACTCTCTCTTAATGTACTCCTTGAGTAACCAAACAATATGAATATGTAAAAAAAAAAAGTATAGCTATCCGTGTACCAGGCCTTGAAGGCCCATAGGGTTGTGAGACGTTGAGGGTCCCACATTATCTAGACAGTCGGCTCAAAGATGGCGGTAAGGTTGTCAGCCTTACGCGCCGGCCGAGCTTTACTTCCCAGGAAAATTATTTAATTCCTGGTACTCATTTCTGTTAGAGGCTGATTTGACCCCAGGATCATAGTGCGGCCGGAAGGATTAGGTCAATTGAAAAAAAATCCAATGACCTCATCGGGACTCGAACCCATGACCTTCCGGCTTCTAATATGTATACTGTTAATATAGGTGCTTAATGCATATAAAATCGCGATGGTTTATCAGGAACAAAATCGAATTCAGTTTCCTGCCTTAAGATGGCCCAGCACGTTTCTGTCGCTGATATTCGAACAAAGAATACAGACAAGTAGGACCATCGCTGTGAGGGAAATATCTGCTGCGTAGTGTACGTAGAAGAGGTTAATAATGTCTGGTTCAGACACCCAAAACGAATTTGTATCTTCCGAGAGAAAGAGCACAGTGTGATAGGCCGTGGTGCATATTTTCGTGCAGGCCTGTAAGTTGATTGGTGGCGGTACAAATTATGTAAAGGAACAGAATACGTCACTGACGGCTGTGAAGGGTAGGATGTCGTTTTGTTGTAATTCTATCTGAGTCCTGCAACCCATCCCACGGCCCCGTGAAACATGGCGAACCACGCCCTGGATTCCTCCCCTTCTACCGTCCGCCCTAGGAGCCCCTCCCCGCCCCCATACGTCGTGTAATTGGTCTCGAGGGGAAAGGGGAGCGGAGGCCAACGCCCGTAAAGCTAGGCGTCCGGGAATCGAATGTGGATTGAAGAACCTGGGGTGGTAACAGTGTTGCAACGTGGGTGGTATTTGTGCCAGGAATCGGTTTATCTCGCCGCGCTTGTTACTTCGCCAACTGTACCAGACAACCGAAGGTGTCAGTGTAGCATGTCTGTTTCAAATTCGGGAGGTTCCGGGTTCGAATTGGCTATCGTGTTTTGAGTTTTTCCTCATAGTTGCTCCAGAAAAATTCTGAAACGATGGCTTAACACAGGTTCGGTCTATCTCAGTTCGAGACCATAAACCGTTACATGTATGTGGAGAATGTGCTTCTGCCAAAGTTACATTGCGTAACGTTTTTCATGATGGTTTTTGTTGAAAGGAGTTCGTTTCGTATATTTCTGTAGGAGGACGTAAAATGTACGTTACTACTGAAAAGCCACTTAGTTCTATCTGTTGACTGGCGGCGGGAGATATTTATTTCACAAATCTCCTCCAACACGAAATAAATGCAGACAAGACGGAGAAATATTTGTAAGCTAGATACGTTATGGTGTCGAAGGTTTGCCTGTGCTCTTCCTTTAATATGTTGACACTTGCAAATAACCGGTGCGCTTGAGACGGCTTAACCATCGGCTCTACATATCATACAAGATGTCCGGATGAAAGGTATCCAAAATAAAGAAAATTGTTATACACATATCCGGTTTATTTCATCGGAAAGGAAAATCCTAAAAGTTTCTTTTCATGCCCGGGATATGTGAGCTCAGTAACGATGTCGACACCACAGGAACAGGTTCAGTGCGTTTTGTGGCTATCAGAGTTGCAGTCTCTTAACTAGAATGCAATATGGACAACCTCCTGCACGGAAAAACATTGGGTTCTGGAACAACAAACTGAGGACTAACAGGTATTCTGTTGCGTGTAAAGTCTTTTGGAAAGACACGGACCTTTCAAGAAAATGTCAGTCGCATTAGAGAGACATTCCAGCGAAGTCCGCGCAAATCAGTTCGTGCTGCTAGCTTGCAGTTACGTACAAATTTCACGTTCAACAGTTCACAATGTGCTGTACAAAAGGCTCCGCCTAAGAGCATACAAGATTCATCTGATTCATGCACTAGAACCGAGTGACCAAGTAGCACACACAAACTTCGGTGTGGACATGCCAGCAAGAATGGACGCGTCACCCGATTTCCTCCGCCAAGTGCGCTTCTCGGACGAGGCGACGTTCCGAGTCAGTGGCGCTGTAAACAGGTACAACTGCAGCACTACATGTCACATGTGAGTTGGAGACAGGCATCCCCAAAGTGAATGTGTCGGCCGGTTTAATGTACGATAAGTTGATAAGGCCGTTTTTCTTCTCGGAAAAGACTGTGACAGGACGCTCGTACTTGGACTTGCTGGAGCTGTATTCGCTGCCCCAGTTACCACCTCAAACTATCTTCCAACAAGATGGGGCGCTGCCACATTTCTGCCACTGTTTTAGGAATCACCTGGAAGATGGATGGATGGGCGGGCTTAACCTCCTAGATCGCCAGATTTAAACCAATTGGATTCTTTCTTGTGGGGTTATGTGAAGAACATTGTGTACCAAGTTAAGATCAACGACCTTCGACACCAGAAAGCCTGCATAAGGGACGCTGTGGCTACAGTAACAACATGCTTCAAGAAACGTAGAACGAGGTTGAATATCTTCTAGATATTTGTCCTGCCACCAAGGGAGCCCACACTGAAATTTAGTGAGAAAGTTATATACTCAGAGAAACACTTTGATAGTTTCCCTTTGTAATGGTGTAACCCATAAATGTGTATAATAAATGCTTTCTGAGGTATAATTATTTTATTTTGGATACTTTTCATTCGGACACCCTGCGTATAGTAGATACAGCCCCATTCAGTAGAAGAGAAACAGTTATCAGGTATGTCGTTTAATGACGTTTCAGATGCTTTGTAGCGTAGAATGTTTGCCTGCGGGTTGCATTACGACTCTGTGAGTATCGATATTCTATACTATCGAATTGTAGGGCCAATCGTAAGGAATTGGAAAGAAAGCAGTCGTTGGCCAGATTGAGGCACTTTCTCGGCATTTGCATGGAGGGACGGAGGCAAACCATGGAAACTTCCAGGATAAGCGGAACCCCGACCGAAATCTGAACCGAGCACCTGCCGATTGAGGGTTTAGAACGTTACCCCCCGTTAGCTTCGAGATGAGTAGGTAAGGATTTGAAAGGAAGTGGTTGTTAGATGCTACAAGTACATATCACGGTAGAGAGAGAGGATGGGATGGTATTGATTGGATTGATATCACTCATGATAGGGACCAGTGGAGGGCTCTTGTGAACACGGTAATGAACCTTCGGGTTCCATAAAATGCTGGGAAATTCTTGAGAAGCAGCAGAATTGGCGGCTCGGCTCCATGAGTAAGTAAGTAAGTAAGTACATGTCACGGGATTCGCCTGGACGAACTGAGGAATATTACGAAAAAAGTCCGTCAAATGTATTCGCCAACTGTGCCGAGAATCAAACCGGGTACTCCCTGACTCTAGAATATTACCGCTATAGCAGTGCGATTGCATTGGTAACATCACGTTCATTGCAAATGCCACATGTTGCTGTCATTTGTGTCGACTCGTTACCTACAGCGATGGATGTGTTGCAATGTGAGAATCGAGAAAGTGATTAGGAATGGTTAGAGGAGCAAGGAGGAATGATTTCAGCTAGGATCCGCGGGACGTGTAGCTGACTACTATCATCAATCTTTTGACAAACAAAAAAAAACTCCGTAACTTTAGTTCGCAAGCGAACTATACCGACCGAGCGACCGCCGTTTGTCGTGTAAGTTAGTGCCAACTTTAGCGGATAGAGGATGTCGAGTGGTCAGCGCAACGAATCCCCACGGCCATTAGTTTCGGTTTTCTAGACCGGTCAATCTTTTGACAGTGTTTAAGAATGCTTGGAGGTATACCTCCACGCCCCATACGTCTCATGGCTTGTGTTTAATTAATGTATTCATGGCGTGGGGCGTAATTAAGCGCAGAGAACTTTTGTTTATATTCAGCCGGAAGGACTGAGACGAACGTCATGATATCCGGTGCTGGCCGGCATCGGAAGTAGAGCTGGCCTGTGACTTCAGGGCGTTGGATCTCTCTCTCTCTCTCTCACCCCCCCCCNCCCCCCCCGCGATGGCATTGTTAAGTATTGACCAGTGCCGTATTTGCCCGAATGGAATGCCTGGGCCTGCTTTCTTCCTCTTCCATATACCTTATAAACGATTGACTGCGTGTTCATATATATTTGGTATTTCACCGGAAGCTTGAACCGAATACCGTGGGTGCCTTTATGATCTTTCGGGGGGGGGGGGCAACGATGTATTTCCTTCTTTTCAATGATGATCTTTTGCTTTAAAAATCCAAAGGGGATGATAGTCCTGCCACCCATTTCGACTGTTCGTTGTATATAAAATATCGTTTCATTTTCTTGCATGTTCATTAAAAGATTAAAGTTTAGTAAGTCTTTTGTTGTTTACTGTTTTCAGTAAGTTTTGTGAAGCTGACGATTTTATTTCTCTTCGGTTGAACTTTTCAAAATTGGGGTACGCGTCGTATTCTGAGAAGTATTGAATTCGCGCCAATGTGGTAATTAGTTTCTTAATGTTACATTCTTCACGGTATGGGCAAGTTTTGATCCGCGAATGAAATTTTGTAGTTTGCGAAGAATCAAGAATTCTGTTTTCCGTTGTCTCTACATGATCCTTTAAAGTACAGTCAGTGGTCTAAAGATCGCAGCGAGCGTAAACGTGTGGGTGAACCCACACGGCGGGTCTGCTCTTGGGCATGAATCCGCGCTCGCAAAAATATACCGTCTTATTATATATTTGCTTTGTTAATTTGAATAGATTACGGACGAAAGAATTGATCGAGGCTGTACTCTGAATATTTATTACGTGGCCTTTTTCTGCAGACACCGGCGTGTATCAGTGAGTTGGAAATGACTTTTCAGAACACCCATCTTCTGCAGTAATAGTCGTTCCAACTTGGCGTGTTTCAAAACTGACTTCCATCAGTTAAAATGGCGTTTTTTTTTGTATACCTATATACTTTTGAAACCCGAATTGGTGAAACTTAAAAATTATTATCTTGGATGACGAGATATGACAGGACAGTTTTTTTACATTGATGTTGATTTTAAAGTTATTTATTATAGTAGAGGCCATTTTCAAGGCGATGCCTATTTCGTCCTTATTTTGGGAAGTATTAAGTTTTTATATTCCGTTACTTTGCGGCCCACCTGCGATTGCAGAGGTAATCTTGTCAAAAAAGCATTTCAGATACAACTTGAGTATTTTAACAAGATAGTCTGTTCTTTGTCATTGTTCGCCTCTCCCACTAGACTCTCTCTCCGACGGGTACCCGTGGACAAAGGGACAGGAAATAATGTTAATCTCCCACCTTCATCTAATGCCACGGTTAAGAATGCTTTGAGTTATTCTTCCATTCCACCGTAAATTCTTGTGGCGTGGTGCTTAATTACGCACAGGGACAGCTCACTCTGTTTCAGTTGTTTTTGTACAGTTACTTGCTGTAAAGAAATGTGGCAAATTTCGACCATTTCGGTCTAGTGTAACATCCGCCGTGATGTCTTCTTGTTAGCTCCTCATTCTACGTGCTTTGCATGCACTTCACACGAACGCAGAACATTTTGCCCACTTTGTGTGTTGAGGTGCCGATTAATGACTGTTTCCAATTTGTCCCTCTCTCGATCTCATTCCTGGCCATGTTTCAGACGCGATTGCACACCCAGCACATCTGACCGAATTCTAATTGTCATCATCCTGATTCTAGGCGCTGTAAATGCGTGTCGTAATCATTGGTGGGAGACACGCTGACAGTGTGAGCAGTGAAGTAGGCCATGCACCGCCTGCCGGTGTTTGTTACCCGACGTAGCGGGCCTCCATGGTAAAAGATTCAGTTAACAGGATCTGCCTCTTGCTCAAGTGGGCCATTTTATATAAAGAATGAACGACTAGAATCCGAAGTGGGCCACGCACAGTAAAGGATGTGTGATGTCCGTATTTTATATTCTTCGCACATGATGTCGACCTTGCGCCAGTAATGCGAGAAGGCTGTCGATTCGCACATTTGATTACATCGTTTCGAATTAGAACGTCCTGTTGTTTCTCGACAACTGAAGGACAGTTTCCGTAAATGCCGTTTCTCACTTGTCCTCCTTCCGTGTTGTAGGTGGTGCAAATTAAAGGCAGAGTGTTTGCGTTCTCCCCACAGAGTGCGCGCACGCAGGCGTCGTGTCCATCCGTATATTTTTTCCCTAAATTATCGAACAGATTTCTTGAAATTTAGTGCTAGGACTACACAAAAAAAGCTCTTGGGCGAATTTAAGTTTGGTTTATTGCTGTTTAATGTGACCAGAACTTTGTTTGGAACTCAAATAGAACTTTCGTATAAAAACAAAATCCTGTAAAATTCGCACATGACATAATTAAAAATTGCCAGAATTGTAAACGTATAGCGAAGTGCAAAGCCTGTGTGTACTGTGGTGTCTCTGGGATAAGTTTTCAGTAATGATTTGTACGTATTACCGGTATCAATCCAAATGAGAAGCAGAAACTCACAAGGGCAAGATCAGTCGGTATAGCGACTAGGTTACGGGCTTGACGGCCGAGGAACCGGGGTTCGATTCCCGATAGAGGCAAGAAATTTTTCTCCACATCGTCCATACCGGCTGTGGGGCCAACACAGCCTCAATCCAATGGTTACCTGGTATTCTTTCCCCGGGAGTAAAGTAGCCGGGGCGTGAAGGTGACTCCTTCACCTGGTGTCGAGGTTAAGAATGCGTGGAATTATACCTTTGTTACCCCCATCCGCTTTCATGGGGCGGTGGTTAATTAAGCACAAGGACAACTACCTTTATCAGGAGCCACCTTTTGAAAATGTGTACTCATCGGAATACGCCATGCCAGTCTCTTTTAAACATTAAAGTGTGAGGTTACGTTTATGGTAAGCTCCGTCTAGGGGTGAGTGACCAGGTTTTACGCTTGGGCGGATAGTTCCCGCTATCCATTAGATTGGGGGGACGATCTTGATGTGATGACGATATCGCTCCGTGCTTCAGCCCGGGATTTGTTGAAATTCAGTTTTAGTTCGTAGCCAATAATTTACTGATTTCGGTACTGCATTAGCACGTAACTCATTTATAGCAGGTGCAAACTGATGTGCGTTTTCATTTATAATTTGCTTCTTTCTGCCTATATGACGTTTGGCCCTAAGATCACGTTGACCCGAAACGTCGTGAAGCTTCATTTAGTTGCTTAATTTTGTTACTGTACAGAAAGCAAATGAAAAAGAAATGCGTATTGAAGTACTAAAAGCGGCCAGCATAGTTAGTTGCCGTTCATAGGTTACGTCTTTTTTCTTTCGCCCTTTAATTGTACGTCTGTTTAACGTGTACATGCACAACTTCCAGGGACTGTGTAGTTTTATTTTGAACCAGGGCTTCTGGTTTCCTCACTGGTGTTTCAGATTCAAGGACAGTAACTTGTCGTAGTCCCATCTTCACCTGAGTACAGGAATGTCCATCAACACCAATTTCCGGGAAACCAGGTTTCAAGTTAAATAAAATTCACTTCATGGGTGCCTGTGTGGTTTCACAATTTTTTATTTGTTAGGTATCGTGCGGAAGTAACGTACGGCATATTAGCGCATGAAATATAATGCGTTTTTTATAGAAAGACTGTACAAAAATGGATATAGGACCAAAACACAGTTTTTTAAAATACCTTCGAGTAAAGTTTCTTTGTCCGTTCACATCTTTCTATATGGTATTTTCTGTACAGATGTTTATGTTTAACTTTACAGATGATACTTCAGAATAATTGCACACGAACATTCTTTGTCACTATGAGGCATGGAAGGGGCGGGGGCATAGATTGAAAATCTTTCTCTTCTCCCCGGAATTTTTTTCTATTTGTAATGAGAATGAGTTCGGAAAATTGTATCACAAGGAATTGCCTTAATTTGTTTTTGTTTGTTCGCTAGTAGTGATAATTTTGTTGTTGTTAATGGTTCTGGGGCCCATCCGGCCTCCTACCTAATGGGTGCTGGGGGCTCTTTCCCCGGGGGTAAAGCTGTCGGGGCGTGAAGCTGATCACCCACCTCCAACTAGGACTGAAGTTAAGAATACGTGGATCTGTACATTCACTCCGCTATACACCGAAAGGGTGCTGGAGCTCTTTCCCAGGGGGTAAGGCGGCCCGGCCGTGAAGCTGACAGCTCACCCCCAGCTAGGGCTGAAGTCAAGAATACGTGGATCTGTACGTTCAGTCTGCTATACACCTTCGTGGCGTAGTGCATATTCAGTTAAGCACAGAGACAACTTTATCTTACGGTTAATGGTTATGTCTGATTGGTGAATGTTTTCAGTGAGCAGAACGGAGTCAGTGAAAAAATCAAATGTTTCATATCAAAGGGGTAATCATGTAAATCATCTGGAGAGATCTGAATCATTTCAGAAGGCTTCCTAAAGCAGGCGAATAAGTGTGACTGGACTTAAATATTTAATTTCTCGTAAGGCAGTTTTCAGTTCTGCTGCCAGTTGTATCCGCCTCTTGAATGTAACCGTGACCTACGTCAGAATACGTCTGCTGTGCTGTAGATATCTGAGGTTTGTTGCTATCAAATTCATCAGTACCATGGTCATTAAGGCCTTGTCATAGCTCAGGCGGTTAGTCGCTGGCTTCCCACCGCGGCGGCCCGGGTTCGAGCCACGGTCAGTTCATGCGAGATTTCTGGTGAGGCAGGTTTTGTCCGAGTACTTCGGTTTCCCCTGCTAGTCTTCTTTGCTTCAGGTGCTCCACACTCACCATCGTCTACCGTCTCGGCCAATAGTGGCCGCAGTACCAAGTGCACTAAGCTTCACCCCACGAAGAACAATAAAAATAATAAAAAGTCGCGGCCGTTACTGCGTCTTTGCCCTGCGGAACCCGTGAATCAGACCGACGTTTGTTATTTTTCACTGGTGCTATATTCCTTAAAAGCCGATCGCAGTGGCTGCGATTTCTAATGTATGACTTGTCTTCTCTCGCTCGAACACTGGGATTGTGGGTTCGAATCCCACTCAAGGCATGAATGTCTGTGTGTGCGTTTATACTGTGTTTGTATTGTCCTGTGTGTAGGTAGCGGCCTTGCGACGGGATGGTCACTCGCCCAAGGAGTCCTACCGTCTGTGTAAACATGATTACGGAACTGAAGAAGAGGCCAGGGCCCAACAAATGGCTGTAGAGTCGTTGATGGATGAGTGAATTAATTACTTAATGAAGTATTGTTCCTTAAAATGACTTTAGAAAAGGTCAGCACAGCACATGCACCGTGGTTTGCAGTTCTCCTGACATTATTTCATGCCATTATTGAAGCTGTGAGGTATTACATTGTAAGCTTTAATTTCACGTTTGTAACAGAAAGTTGGAGACATTATCACATGCCTCAGAGAACAGATATTCCAAACCAGACGATTTTTATACGTAGAGAACGCACCAATATGCAAAGAACTGTGTTTAAAAATCACTGAGAACGAAGCCTATTCTGAAACCTCGCATTTTCAAGTAAAATAGACCTATAGAAGTACGTAGGTGGAGATAATGCAACACAATACAGAGAATCATAAAAATACATTTCCCATTTTCGCCATAAAGTAGACAGAACACTCGGTACTCAGGCTTTGACGAGGGGAAGAGGTTCTTACGGATTAAATTTACCCCTGATATTTTAACACCACTAGCTGTGTTTGGGACGAGGTGTTGAGAATATTTGGGCCTAAGAGTAGGAAGTCAAGGGAGACAAGTGAGCATTGCGTAATGAGGAGCTTCTCTTCGCCTAATACTTCTGTTTACTTAATACTCCTTTGAGCATTATAATGAACGTTGGGTTCATAAAAGGAATTTCTTGATCAGCTGAGCTGCTGTAAGCTCCTAAAGAAGGGCCCTTCTCAGAGGAGTCAGTTACTCAATGCTGAATATCCTATAATGGTACAGATTTGCGTATGTAGTAATAAGGCCCTCCTTGTTTCTGTAAAACGAGTAACTTGTAAGGCAAGTAGTGTTCCCTTTGCTATACCAGCAGACCAAGACTAAATATGGCACTACATGCCTGCTATAAAACGTTTTTCACAATAACATAGTTCTTTGGGTACAGCAGTTGCATTGCAGTAACTATATCGCCCTAGGTATAACCGAGCTGTGAATATAAGCATGGAAATTAATAAGTAAAGAGTTGATTAATCTTAGAAAAGTTGTATTTTATTAGGACTACTCGCGGAAAGCTCAATGTTGGTAAAAAAACAAATCATTTAAAATTCTCGTAATTTACTACGGCAGTAACAAGAGTCTGTTACTGGTAAAATGCTATCTATATTTTGCTAACTCGCCTAAAATAGGAAAACTTAAATTCGTATCTTCTGTACACAAAACGTACAATGAATACGGTTTTATTGTTAGAAGAAATTATATTCCATATAAAAGTAAATAATTCATGTAAACTTTTCGAACACATGAGAATTTATAAGTGACACTATTGTATACAATTTCATTTACAGTTAAATTTGTAACTGACGGTGTTTTACTACTAGCAAGAAATTTATTGCTTTTAAAAATAATATTCAAAATTGTATCATTACCCGTATGTGTGTATGGTACTGTCGGATTAAGAACGTATCAGATCTGCAAAGACGAGGTAACTGAGTAATAATGTACATATTCCAATATAACTTTTTCATAGTTTTGTATCATATTTGCATGATGGTATCGCTTGAATCTCTTTTACAGCGTTCATGTTTGTTGGAGGACTTACTTTAAAAAATAATGTATTGTGCTTAAAGGGAAGCGATCGTTCTGCAAAATAATAAATAAAAATAAGGGGGAAGGATGTCTTCAAACAACACCGCTTTTGATATTAGTAAAGTAGCGCTGTAAACCGGCCCGCATATACCCAATCGCTCCCATGTGAATCTTGTGTTGTATACCTTTTTTAAATAACGGATAAAATCGTTCAGATGTAACCACCTCGGTGGAGCAGGGCCCTTTATGAGAAGCCAGCGGTCGATCGACAGCTTTTTTTTTTTAACTGCGTGCACAAGAGCCCGCCACTAGTCCCTATCTTGACCCAGATGAGCTCAGAGAACACCTAGACGGCCTGTTT
Source organism: Cryptotermes secundus (assembly GCF_002891405.2). Lineage (NCBI taxonomy): Eukaryota > Metazoa > Arthropoda > Insecta > Blattodea > Kalotermitidae > Cryptotermes > Cryptotermes secundus. The sequence goes on from NW_019741981.1 coordinate 2,275,297, forward strand.
AAGATCACTTTAACGTTATTAACCCATTTATGCATGCTATCTGCACCGTGTGTCTCAGGATCCTGTATGTAATTGTCCTAATGTCGCGGGTTCAAGTCCCGATGAGGTCATTGGATTTTTTCAGTTGACCTGATCCTTCCAGCCGCACTAGGCCCTGGGGTTTACTTAGCCTCTAACAGAAATGAGTACCAGGAATTAATTAAATAATTTTCCTGGGGAGTAAAGCGCGGCCGGCGCGTAAGGCTGACAACCTTTGAGCCGATTGTCTAGATACTGTGGGACCTTCAACGTCTGACAACCCTATGGGCCTTCACGGCCTGGTACAGGGATAGCTTTACCTTTTTTTTATTTATTTATTTATTTTTTTTTATTTTAATCTTGTCAAGCGAATTTTTCTGTAGTCGTCTATCTCTTTGGTCTCTATGTTTGTATATAGATTTCACAGAACTAATATACGCCTAATGAAATGGGAATCTAAAATCTCGTATACCAGGTCCAATGACTGGAATCAGCATTGTGTTAGTATTCGCATTACAGGGCTAGTTGGATTATGGTAGTTATTTCATCAAGTTGGTAGCACTAGCCAGTGACCTGTTGAGTTGCAGTACCTGTGGCCTGGTGACCTTACCTTGCCTACTTCCAAAACTTGCTACAGCATGGGATGTGGTGCCATACAATGCGCGTGTCGCACTTATGTTCCCTCTTTAATATGTATTTCCGTGGATTTGTGTGGAAACGCGTATTTTCTTGTGACAGGCAATTTCGCTCTGCTCATTATGAAGTTGCAGCTATATACGGTAGAGATTTTCAACCAGTGGTCCGCGATATTATTATGAGAAATTCCGAGTGTCATTACACAATACATTGCATAATGCTGTAAAATCATGTGTTACACGACACTAAAAGAGTGTTCAGCAAATGCGACTTCACCAGACGTTCGTTTGCATGGTACGTAATCCCGAATTATGCAGCAATATTACGTTTCCCCCCCCCCTATTATATTCGAGCAATACTGCAAATGCACAACTCCATACTTTCGAAGGCTTGACAGGTAAGTATGCCTACCAGAAGGGGCCGCGCCATAGCTCAAGCGGTTAGTCGCTGGCTTCCCACCGCGGCGACCCGGGTTCGATCCTGGGTCTGGTCAAGGGGGATTTGTAGTGGACAAAATGGCGCTGGGGCAGGTTTTCTCCGAGTACTTCAGTTTCCCCTGCCAATGTTCATTCCACCAATTGCTCCACAATCACCCTCACCTATCATCTGGGGCTGGTACGATAGGCCAGAAGTGGCCGCAGTACAAGGGAGTTAGTTCCACCCCATTAGCAAAAGAAAAATACCTACCAGAAGCCCTGAAGAAACCTACTAGGGGTGTGTGTGAAATGAGGTGTACTGGACATATTAATAGAGCCAGATTCAGTTATATCAGCCCTTTGAGTAGCCTTCGACATAATTTTGCCAATTATTATCATGGCTAAATTGCTATGGAAAGTGACGCTGATCTAATAGAGATGGAAATTAGAAGAAATTGCGTAACGAGGTACTCATGCTTGTAGTATTTGATAGTTAAGTCGGGATTATAATGGGATCAATGTGTGGCCAACCTTGGAAGCGAGAAACAAGTGACACACACAGAATTGTTGTTTTTGGAAAGTTACGCATAAGGAGACCGAGATTCGAGCACGTAGTTTCCATATGTCTTCTTTGTGATTTTACTTCTCCCAGTTGTGACGTTCGTTTGCTGCATATGCCAGTTTGTTGTTGACATAAGGAGCAAACTACGCAACGCAGCAAGATCATAAATCCTGTTACTGACACAGGTAGGTAGCAGGACAGATACAGCACCGCTGAAGGACGTAAGATCCTTGGAGCAGAGACGTTGAGAAGCTAATAGTCGCGTAGATTTTCAATAAATTTCCCACTTTTCATGCTGAAAGGGGTAACACTTTTTTCCTTTGTCAAAAAATATTACAAAAATTATATATCCAGTGGTAAGTGTTTTGTTATGTGCTGTTTCTTGTGTGACGATCCATTCTGATTGATGATCACGTAGAGTGGGTGTAATAGGGCCTAGTGGATCAATAGAGACCAGGATGAAATAGACCGGTTTTGGCGTAGAATTCCATAATATATTTGACCGAAAGACTGAGTAGTTTCGGAGTTAAAACATGTCCATGCACAATGTCCTGTCGACTTTCTGAAAAAGGAACAGTCGCGTGAATTGACCGACAGACTATAATAACGGCAGGCAGAACCGGGTTTCGTTTTTGAAGATGATCTTGTTACGTATTGTGTGAGGCATAAGTTAAGATGCGGGCATTTGTTCGTATTGTGCAGGTCTCTGTGTCATAGGGAATTCGTGAAAGTGAGCCTAGTGTGAAATATTTCGAAATACATGCTTTGTTTTCAAACTTTCTAATGCACCATCGGTAAGCACGTTACGTGTTGTTATGATAGATACCGTACGGATATCCTTGTATTTCTGTTTTCAATGAACGGCTGGATATAATGAAAATTCGATGCATATATTGACATAGGCATGTTGTATGAAGTTGAAGTCACCTTTACCGGTTAATAGTTTTCTCCACAGCTACATTCAGATCTCGTTTCTTATTCCGCATTGGTTTTCTAGATTCAGTTCAGTCCCCCCCCCCCTTATTTTGTCTTCTAAGCGACCGCTAAGACATTTCTCCACAAAAGTTCTGCATTTGTTTATTGCATCGCCTATCCGGAATACGTAACCAGCCCCACGTACCGGCCTGGGTACAAGTAAAAGGGGTACAACGGGTACAACTGAGCCTGTGCTTAGTTAAGCATCCCACCACGAAGACGTATGGGGGGCTGGAGGTATAGTTATACGCATTTTTAATCTTCGAGGTAATTTGTCAGCTTCACGGTCTGGCCACTTTGTAGTACTCATGAAATACGAGGCAGGGTGGGTTGCAGATCTTCCTTGATATATAAATCACTGAGGTCCTGATTTTCATGCTTACTCTTTTAATGTCTCGCGTCTCACCCAAAAATATTTTAGCTCTGTGAGTTCGGGGAGGGGGGAATATGTGTAGATTATATATCTAGCAGTTTGTTGGCGCTATATAAAAATGATCACCCTCCTAGCATATTTATTTCGCTGCTACATATAGGCTTCTGCAGCGATTTCTCCACCTTTTGAGTTATTTTTGACATCCGATTTCTTCGGTGTTCTCAGTCACGTACACAAATCACAATCCCATTTCAGTGTTGAAATTTGCATCCGACTCAGCCTAATAAAAGTGACATTTTCTGTTGTTCAAGAGTAACCGTTGCTCTTAACCGTGACTGTCTCTTTGCCTAGGTATGAGTGCAGACGTTAGTAGGTACGTCAGCAAATGGGGTAGAGTTGAAACAGGTTCTTGTGAAGAATACCTACCGTGACCAAGTTATGGCTATATATTATGCGGTAAAAACTAGATATATTTCCTTCAAAATGAGGTTGGGGACATCGCCCGAATAGATGCGGTAGATAATCCCCGAAATTTCCCACTTAATCCCTACGCGCAAATGTTTTAAATGTAATGTGTTGCTTAAGCAAGAAATTGTTCCTCGCCCAGCAGTTTCGGTTTGAAGTACAAGAGTTTTCCCCTAATTTTATTTGACGTTGACACAGCATTGCCCCCGTTTAAATATGGTTTGCTTCCAGAAGTTGCATTTACTTTTTGTTTCAAGATAAAGCGAAGCACAATTTCAGACATCAGAATTCTTGGGTTGTAATTTCATCCGCAATAAATTCTTTTTCGAAATGTGAAACAAACAGCTGTGATATTTAAAGGCGGTTGGCGGTTGGCTGGATGCGAAGCTGGCCTTGAAATTGCTCCATACCTTCTTTCGTCGCGGGCCCATAGCAGTATGCAGTGGTGTGGTCACTGCGCCGACCCCAAGTCCAGTGCCCGGCGACAGTGTTGCCGCGCCGGTTGAAGTATAATTAAATTACAATGTCTTTTCTTGTCCAGAGGATATTTGTATTTATTTGTTTATTTAACGACACTGTTACTAGCCCAGACTGTAGCGTCAAAAGTAGAATGATCAGTGAATAGTAATGAATTGAAAGGACGTGGAAGGAAGCGGTATTATCCCGATATTTTGCAGGAGGGACTGAGGAAACCCGCGAAGAAACTTAAGCCAGAATAGTGTGTTTCTTGACCGACATTTAGCCCAGTACCTCCCAAATAAAGTCTGAAGCATTACTGCTTGAGTGGAGGGATTTGCTAACATAACTTCATGTCTCTGGAATATCTTCATCAGTGAATGAAGTGCTACTGAAAGAAATTTCGTTCTTTCCTTGTACACAAAGATAGATTATCTGAATGTTTATGGATGATAGCATCTGGTTAGAAATTAAAGTTCAGTGCTCTATAGTGAAACATTTTTGCATTATAAAGTAATTAAAATTCAAAATGTTTAGCTTGTATCAACTTAAGAAATAAATTAAAGAACCTAATTGTGGATTGAGTGAGCCCAGTCTGCTATTTTAGGCCCAGCAGCCAGTGAAAATGTACTGTGCTTTAGCCACCCACACACCATATTGATTATTCCTGGTGCTTTCTTCTCGTCTGGAGGTTAAAGGGACTTGATTGAGAAAATGGACCTGTTTTTGTCAAGAGTTGTCCTAGAACATGGTCCATATGAAATATGCTAAAAATGTATTGAAATGTTCCCAGTGTATGATGACAGAAGTAATAATGTAGCTAGCCAGAGTAATCATAAACCAAGCTTGCTTCTGTGTATGCTGATTATTAACTTATAAGCTACATATAATGTATATCTAATGTGTTACAAAGTTTGTTGTAAAGAAACCTTAAAGGTAATTATGTGTTAAAATGCAGAAGAACATTGTAGCGAAGGAAAATAAATTAAAATACTGCGTTAAACATAAATACCTTAGCAAAACCGAGTGACAGCTTATTGACATGTAATGATCTAGGAGTGAGTTGAGGCGAGCGGTGTTAAGTTGTATTTGAAGCATTTCTTATATTGTCTGTAACATGGCAGAATTCTACCTTCGGTTTACTGCTTGCAAGTAATATGTGTGTGTGTGCATTTGCACTCTTGCACAGTTTTAACAGATTTTTAGGCTGCAGTTCACTTTATATTCGTTGTAGAATACATGGTACTTGATTCTGAGGGAATTTAATACTTTTATTTGGCTGTAACTGTTACATATCATCAGATGAGGAAGATTCATATGTGTGGTGTGTAAGCAAGGAATAACTGAGGGAAGCCATGAAAACTTACGCCATGAGAGTTTGTAACCATCTTTGTTGAAATTAAGCTGATGGTTGATTATTAGTGGCAGGACATAAGAATTTTGGGAGTAAAGAACTGGAGGAATGTAGCATCGAATAGAGAAGAATGGCAAGCAATCCTGAGGAAGGCCACGGCTCACAAAGGGCTGTCGTGCCAGTGATGATGATGATGATGATGATGGTTGATTATTAGTATGGTTGTATAGCCCTTTGTTGGGCCATGGCTTCTTTTTCAGTTTCTTGATCCTGTACACAGTCGGTAGGACTCCTTGTAAGGGGGATCAGCCCGTTGTAGGGCCACTGCCTACACAGGACAACACAAACAGAATAAACGTACACACAGGCATCCATGCCTTGAGTGGGATTCGAACCCACGATCCCAGTGTTCGAGCAAGCGAAGACAGTTCATGCCTCAGACCATGTGGTCACTGTGTTCGACAGCCACAGATTATGTAGCGCCAAATGTTGAGAATATTGAATTATGGATATGTAGAAGTGGTCATTAAGGGATGTAATTAGTATTTTCCAGGATGGACTGAACAGTTCAGTCCTGGTAATCTGCCTCCAAATCAAGATTCACACCAAGGACCTCCGAAATATGATTAGTGCTAACCATTCAGTTTCAGCTTACAGCCCAAGGTTCAGTCTGGTTACATGATATAGGCACCATTGTGCTTGTCTGACCGCTGCATTGTGTTCTGTTGTAATTTTAGTTTGTAATTGGAGTAGTGTCACGATTGCTTTTATGGTTGTGCTTGTTAACGGGTGCTCTGAGAATCACAGTTGTGTTTGTCCTTTTCAGGATAGTGCACGAGCTCGGCGCCAAGGTGCCATAATTGAGTCTATGCACCACCATGGAAAGGGAGTCTACTCGGGCACATTTTCAGGTATGGTGGCAACAGGGTTTGAGCTGTATTAAGATATTTTCCGATTGTTTACTACCATGTTAGCGTAGTCGTTACAGCGACTGGCTACGGCTGGAGGACCGAGGGGTCGGGGTTCGAGTCCCGGTAGGGTCAAGAATTTTATCTTATTCACGTCATCCAGACTGCCCCTGGGGTCCACCTAACTTCCTATCCAATGGGTGCTGGGGGCTCTTCCTCGGGAGTAAAGCGGGTGGGGCGTGAAGCTGACCACTTTCAGCTGGTGTCGAGGTCAAGAAAATGTTGATCTATACACCCACTCCCCCATAGGTCGTCATGACATAGTGTTTAATTAGTTAAGCACAGGGACAACTTTACCTTTTACATAAGAAATGCAATTTGACAAGGCCAGGCTTGAGTGAGGCATATTTAGGGCTACTGTCTGTGCAGTTACCACTTTTATTATCTGTACAATGAATTGGATGTTTCACTGGTAATTTGCATTGATTTTGATGTAGTGTGCGGCAGAAATGGTATTTTGTAGTCCATCTATATGATCAGATTTGGTTAACTTATGGCAGGTCTGATGTCATTACAGGTTATGTATAGTTTCTGTTTCAAGTGGGAATCACCATTCCTTGCATGTGGAAAAGATACTTTTTGGATGTAGAACCCACTTAACATCACTAATACCAAAATCTACCATTAGTCATATTCTTGGGCTGCTCAGTTTCACTTTATGTCCTCACAACTCCTTTTCCAAATATCCCCTAGAAGTGTACCCATGAAAGCTTTCCGTATTTTCATGCCTGACTATTCTCTCTTAAAGCTGTATCATGTAAAGAAGACCATGTCTGAACAGGGATGATCCAAAACGCTTCTGTAGGGCCTTTTTTTGGTGGGGGGCACTGCCCATGCACTTGATTTAGAGACGGTGACAAATAGAATTATATAATTTGAATGTCAGATACAATACAAAATTGTTTGCTCAAGTATTAGAATTTCCTAACTTATATGTATCTGTAATTTATTTTATTATATATACCAAGAATCTTCCTTGGGTTAAAGGGATGATGACCGCACCACCATCTAAGAGTCAGTTGTGTGGATGATATGGGAGCCTCAATGTCTCGCAGCCTGTTACAGGGATAGCTTTGTATGTAAAGCAATGCAGTGGTGTAGGAGATTGGACAAAGTAGAACAATGTTTTAGGTCTTTAAGACAAAGAGTGGTCTCCAATCTTTCCTGAAACAAGTTCATTGTATTTTTTTATATATACTGTTAATTGGCTCTTTTTTTTAATTTATGAACAAGACTGTAGTCGATCAAAGGTAATCCAAGGCACTTGGGGCCATTTCTAGTTGCTGGGGTGGTGCCTTGATGCTTTATTTAAATACAACACGTCAAACATAGTATTATTATGTAGTTTAAAATTCAAATGCAGTCAGATTCGTTTCCTCCAGTATTATAATTTCTTGACTTCGTTTTTTAGTAATGCGTTTGAGTAAGAGACGGGGCATGGTAAAATGACGTTCAGCATGCTCAGATAGGATTGTGGTTACTGAAGAAAGTTCATTATATTTTTGTGCTACATAATAGTAATTGTTTTTTTAGTAACCATAATATCTGTTAAATGCAAGGATAGTACCCTAATTATACCATGACCTCTTATTTCCAAATCCTTTCTGCTTCAGCGTTCATCTATCATTATACCATCTGATGGTATATAGTGTTGATACTGTAAGCATTGTTCAGTAACCCATGAAGAAAGTTGTGCCCTCACTCATATGATCACCTTTGATTTGGGCTGTTCTACCACCTATGGTGTCATAGTAGTTTTATAGAAAGTCAGAAACTAAATTATGACATTCTGTAGAGTTGCTGGAGTCTAATGATTGCATTATTGAGAGTCATACTGGAAGCAACGAATATGAGATTTGAGGTTTTCATGGTGATGGATATTTAGACTGTGGTCTTCTGGGATGTGCTGTTGTATAGTCTGAGAGATGGTTACCAACATTTCTGAGGAACTCGCTGCCTCTTTCATCAGGCTAGAAGATCTGTAAAACTGAGACAGCATGATTCTCTCAAATGTTGATAATCATGTACCAGACTAGTAGCCATTGTTTCCCAGAAGATCACAATCTTAACAAATATTATGTTTATTATTATTTTCAAGATGTACTTCAACAGAAAGTTCTATAGTATTTTTTCATACAATGTAAATATAAGAACTTAACAATTTGTTTTAATTTCTGACCTCACTGAGACAAAACCAACAACTTTTTGAAGTATGCCATATTGTGACCTGTTTATCACTCAGTCTTGCATTGAAGAATGTAAAATTATCATTAAGCAGCAACAAGAATGGCTTCATATCAAGTTTCATGCCCATTTCTTTCAGTCAGGAAATGTGTGCCAGACTGTCCCAGTATCTTTATTTTTCGAACTACACCAGTCCATGGACAGAATGTATTGTTTTAGTTCTGTTGCCTTCTTTGTTAAGTGGGATATTGGATGAGCAAGAATACTAAACAAGCTGAATGGTTTATGATGGAGGATAGAATTAATTCTGTATTTTAGGCCTGTTTTAGTAGACACTTGCTGTGATTTTGCATCGGGAACTTGGTTATGGAGAAATACAGATTATATGAATATGACGTGTTTATCATATTGCTAGATATCACAAAAAGTTTAAGGTTTGGCTCAAAAACAGTGTAGTTCTAGTTTATAAATATTTAGTTTGATACAGAGAAAGCATTATGGAGTTAAAAAATGGAAATTTTGTTGTACTTGTTCACCTCCAACTGAAGTTTGTGCTGTGTAATGTCAGTTGCTGTTTTGGTTGGAATGATTGGAATTTGTGTTCTCCAAACTGAAAGTGATTTAGTGGTAAAATGAAATGGACAGTGGGGAGCTTCACAATTTATATTCTTTTCCTCATTTTATTGCTGTGGTAAATCAAGATAAGATATATATTTTTTTATTGCTAGTGGGGTGGGACTAAGTCCCTTGTACTGCGGCCACTTCTGGCCTATTGTACCAGCCCCAGATGATAGGTGAGGGTGATTATGGAGCAATTGTTGGAATGAAGATTGGTAGGGGAAACCGAAGTACTCAGAGAAAACCGGCCCCAGCGCCACTTTGTCCACCACAAATCCCACTTGGCCAGACCCGGGATCGAAACCAGGCTACCATGGTGGGAAGCCAGCGACTAACCACTTGAGCTATGGCGCGGCCCATCAAGATAAGATAAGTGAGTGGGTTGTGTAGCACATGTGAAGGACACAGGATGTAAGTATACATATAACTTTGACTGGGAAACCCTGAGTGAGTGGTGAGTCTTTGGCATAAATTGAGGAATAATGTTAAAATGGAAGTTAATTGTGAAGTGGATTGAACTATCACAGGATAGGATCCAGTCATGATTTTTATGCCCATGGTGATGGACATATGGGTTCTATAACAGAGAATTTCTTGACAGGTTAAATAAGTACCCATTGCTCAACAGAGAGTGGGTAGGTGTTAGTTAACTACTTTGTTAATTTGTTAATTAGTGATTTATATTTATAATTCTATTTATAGTCATATAGCCTTTTCTCCCATATATCTGACACTTTTCATTCATGTTGTAGGAACCTTGAATCCAGCTCTGCAAGACAGATTTGGGCGTCCAAAGAGAGACATTAGCACCATAATACATATTCTGAATGATCTACTGTGTGCTACTCCTCAGTACCGCCGGCATGCTCGTCAGGGTCATACCATCACCTTGGAAGCTTCAAGTGGTAATCCTCCTAAATCAGGCAGCTCTGGTGGCAGTAGTTTGGTGTCTGCTGACAGTAGGACTGCACAGAACATTGATTTCATGGGTGAGTGTTGTCCCACTTCCTCCCTGGTTCCAGATACATGCTGCAGTGTTGTTGTAACCTGCTGGGCAACCAGGAATACATTGTAATCAGTGGAGCAGTAAACTATATGACAGAATTAATTCCCATCCTTCCAGGGAAAAGACCCTCCTCAAGCCATACATGTACACGACTGCTTGGCTGCCAGGATAATATGCCCATCTGCACATTATATAAAATTCAAATGTTGTAAAATGAAGTGTTCAGAAAAGTATTTGAACCTAAGAGGAATGAAGTAAGTAAGCATTCATGGTATTAATGTAATGGGGAACTTTGTGATTTAGTCACGTAATTTTGGGTAGGGTGGTTAGAGCTAAGATATAATGGATGGGTCATGTAGTTTGAATGCAGTAGACAGGAAATGCAAATAGAATTTTGGTAGAGAAATTGTTTGGAAGGTTGGAAGGCTGGATGGGATTTTGTATAATCTGCATTCAGTTTTTGAGTTCTCTTGCCAGAATACTGGTTTGATTATTCATCTCCACATAGTACTCTGTCAGCATCAGCATGTCAGATAACCTTTTTAGCTCCTTCAACATTGCCAAATGTGTCTTTGCAGGCTGATCCTGGGATAGTGTCTTGAAATGATTCACGTAGTTTTCTCACATTGGTCAGATAAAATCATTGATACATTGCTAGTTCTCCACTGAACTGTCAATCTTGATAAACTTACATAATTCTATAAAAACTTTTCACATATTCCATCACAAATCATTTATAGACCATGTCATGAAATTATGATCTCCGAATGGGCGCTTTGTGTGTGCAATTTCCCATGCCATGCAGAAACTTATCCTCTAACAGCCTCATTAGCAGCATTCATCTTCTTGAATACACTTTGTTTTGGTAAAAGGTGCTTGTTTGACTCTGAGATTTTTCCCTGCTAGAACAAAGCTTTCCAGAATATTTCATGATCTGTCCTTTAATGTCTTCAGAGTTATATTATTTTTGTACATACATATGTTTGTTATTGCATTAAAGAAACGAGTATTTGTCTATCTGCTTATATTCAAATTTTCATCTGTCTCTACGTTTCTCATATTCTTATCCATGCTGATTAATACTGGAAGATATTACAGAGTGATTTGCATGTGATACACATGCTGCAGTGTCTGACTTAATAGTAACTCCACTGAGCACTACCTTGCCAACTTCAGTGGTCATCAGCCTTTAAAGAAAGATTTGTTAACAGATGTGTCACTGCTTACAAGGTGATGACTTATTGTTCTTGCAGTAGGTGCAGGGTAGTGATAATAGGAAAGCTTACACTATAAAGATGCTTTATTAACATCTGATGCTGCAAATAGACTTCAAAATAGCTAAATATTACACACCAGATGACAGTTTATCTAATTATCATTTTTTGTCCAAGAAGTTTTTAAATGTAAAATATTCCATAGTCTCTTATGAAGTGAAAGACTATAACAGGGCACCTGTGGGGTGCATGTTGTGTCTCCAGCTAGGGTGTGACGCTTCACTTGTGCCTCAAATACCTTCATATTGTAGGGCTTATGCCAGAAGCAGCCCTTTGTCATTTTCTATCATGTCTCACATTCCTGTGATTAATTTTACATGTATTATTTGTTTTGCAGAGGAATCCTTGACCCTGTCACAGGAGAATCAAGCCACTCGTGGGAAGATGGAGCAACTGCGCCTTATAATGCAAGAGAGGAGGGCTCGTCGTCGTGCTCGACGTGAAGCTCGCTTGGCTCCATATACTTTGACACAGTGGTCAGCTAAGTCTGAGTCCCTCTCTACTCAGCAGAATCCTGCAGGAGGTCCAGGATCTGGTGCAGGATCTCTTGGTACCCATGGAGATGAGCCAATGGACACAACTGGATCATCAGCAGGTGAACAGCATGTCTGCGAGTTGAACCCCCCGGAACCAGTTGTGGCTTGACCAAACCCAACAAAGATAGCGAACTTGATGAAAGTTTAGAGTTGATGGTCTGTCACAGGTAAATTAGAGAGGACTGAGGACAATTTGGGAATGACTACATAGTACAGTAGTGGAAGATTTTAGATATTGCACGTTCAAATTCGGTGAATTATAAAGATATACATATATATATAGTGATATACACAGTGAAAGAACTGTGTTTGACTGAAGAAGAATTTGTGTTGTCTATTATGAAAGTGAGTGTATTTGGCTACTGAATCTAAACCATGCAAAGAACAGATACTGCAGCAGCTTCCTGATGGAAAGTCCTATGAAGCCTATATCATACCAAGTTGATGGTCCACCAGTTTAGAGCAAGTTTAGTTCAGATGTCTCCATGAAGTGAATATGTAAAATTACCAGTGTTGAGAACCTTCTTGTACTCATTCCAACTGCTGTGCCATTATCAAGACTTCGCTTGTATTGTATAATTGCAAGAAAATATCACATAAGCATGTAGATATAAATGTATAACTGAAGCTACATTAAGATTGTTGTTCCGTTCTTACTCGCGTTGCTTATGCTGTGCTTCTTGTAGTTACAGTCCATACAAGTGCAGTCAGTACTTCGTAAATCTCATTTTGAATTTGGAAATCGGATTCAGGTTATGGGATCATTTGCAAGTGGCACATCACATTTTTTTTTTTTTGTAATGGTGTCTATAGATCCTTGCAAGAGTAACTGAAGTATATTGATCAAGAATTCTGATTTACTCATAAAGAATATCTTGTGAATATTCAAGGCATTTTAAGTGAAATTTTAAGTTCCCCCCCCACGGTAAGATTATCATGAAAGTATGTTCTTTGGACTTTTGTATATCATCTGGGTCAGTAAGACATACAACTATTAAGGCTGAGTGGGTCTGTCTTCAGGAAAAAACGAAATGATACCCTGCATGTTGTTACTGTTAGATAAAGTTAAATGTAGTGACAAGAATTGTTCTTTGCTAGTGTGCTCTACATTTTCCTTTTAGCTGGAGATGGGTCAGAACTGTATATCTTTTTGATCCAGACAATGGAAATTGTGTAAATGAAATATTCCTTGACAGTGCTGAACCACCGTCACAAACCTGTAGAACCAGAACACAGTAAAATTGCCTTAATACATTCAAAATTGTGTTATTAGTATCTGCTTAACACCTTAGTACCAACAACTATAAACAAGGCAGCAAATTTCCTTTAGTGTCCAGAAATTATGTATTGGTTCTGAGTGAGTGAGTGACTGACTGACTGGCTGGCTGACTTGATTGATCAATCATACTGAAGAATAAATCTGGCTTTAATGTTAGTGTTATTCTAACTGCACTGTGGAAGTAATGTTAACAATTCCCAGTGCCTACACATTAGGACAGACTGCTGTTTGTTTGTACTGTGTACAGTGCACTGTGAGCTGTTGCAGTGATGTTAATGGGAATAAATGGTTTAGCACCAGCATAACCAAGGTGTAACATTTATTTTCATCTCCCTTCCTGTTATATCAGTTCATGTTTGTTACATTTGGATGGTGGAAGATGCTTTTCAACTAGTTACAGAATTCATTCTCCATGTTTTGTGGCATCACGTATCATTGTCAGAAGAACTTCTACTTCATTTGCTCAAACTTTCATGATAAAAACATTGCGCTTTGTATTCTGAGGCTGTACGACCAATGTGTTCTAATTGTGCTATTGCCATTCACTGTGGTAACTAAATTGCCATGGTGTCAGGAGAAAGTCCTGGTAATGAATTGTCACAATTCTAATTTGTATCTGAAATGGATTATTATGTTTCTGGTGAATTGGAAATAATATTGTGGAAACCTGAAGCTAGAGTTTTGGGACTCGCCATGTTGAACTGTTTACGTACCATAATAAACACCTTAAAACATGATCATGAAAATTGAACATAAATTTTCATCAGTAAATTAGCTCAAGTTCTTTAGTTACATATATTTTTTACAGTCAATAATTTCATGGACTGTGGTTTTGTTGCACCATATTGCAAGATACATACATTTACACATATCCACATCCTCCCTTAAAATAGTTGCCGTTTGTCTCCTGTTACAATCTGGTTGAGAAATGCCCCATATTTGTCAGCACTATCAATCAGGGCACCACAAATGCTCATGCGATCATCATGTTTGTCTTGCGTCAGGACACGTGAAACACTGTGCTGGGCAACATGAGATATGTTCAGGTCATTAGACATTTTTGTGGCATGTGCCATGGCTAATTCCTGCTGCTCCTGCTATTATTTAATCTACCGTTTGGGAGCAGTTGGCACCCACCAACACTGTAACTTCTTGGATCTTGAGTTGAGTTCTGACTCTTCTTTGTGGCACCCACCAACACTGTAACTTCTTGGATCTTGAGTTGAGTTCTGACTCTTCTTGGCCGACCAGTATATTCATCTTTCAAATTGTCTCCCACTGTGCAAAACGTTTGTGCCATTTAAACACAGCACCGCAGACCAAGTCTATGCTGTACACTTGCTTGATCATCTGAAACGTTTTGCTAGTGATTTGCCTAAATTTTTGGCAGAACTTGACATTTGCCTGTTGCTCAAACTGCAACATTCTTGATTTCCACCACTTGCAGACAACTACCCCTTTACAACAGTTACTTTCTTTCTGAATACACTGCACACACACAACTGCTTCATGCTGGGGCAGAGAAGAATGGACATGCCACCATCTCACAGCTCCATGTATCCGCTGTAATGCATAACAGCGCTGCCATGTGGCCAGTCCATGAAATTATTGCCTGCACTGCATATATATATCAATTAATTCCAAATTACATATAAATTTGAGTTAATAAGTCAAATTTTATAGAATGAAAAGTATTCCCACTGTAAGTAATGAGTCTTGCTTCCCTTGTCTGTAACTAGAAGTTAATTTCAGTGTGGAAGTAAACTTATCAGAACTTTATATCTTGTATGAATTCATGTGACTGCTTTACTGGATGTGTTAACATAACATAAATCCCATTAGAGACTGAATGTTAAAACCAAATTTCTGTATGAATCAAATTTTGACATGTAGAACAATATTATTTGGCATTCAGTATAAAAATGATAACAAAAAGGAGTAAATGTCAGGTACTACATGACATACCTATAAGAACTAGCAAGTTGCAGGTTTAGATACAGTGTCATATTAACTGCCATTTTAAATAGCAGGAAACAGTATGCTTCAACACCTGTTTACTTCATAGGATGTTAGAAAATTGATTTGTAGGTTTCCAGTCATTGAAAGAGAGACTATAATGATTCTTGTATATGTTAATGGCATGTTATTTTCAGAATTCTTGTAGCACAATAATAATTTTGTGAAGAGTGTTAGCAAGAATATATATTATTGCTTTAATTGCAAAATATCCATTTATTACACAAAGAATGAAACTGGAACAAGCCAGTGGTCTTCAGGAAATAAGACTAGTTCATGCATTCTGTGCTTGTTACAAACTTATTTATACTTTCATTTCAAATTATATGTTTTGTTCCTGACAAATAAATCAGAAGGAGATATTATCGCCTTCACTTTTACAAGATTAAGTATATATAAGTAATTATAATCTGCCCTGTTAAGTATTTACTTTGAGAGAAGAGTAAGCTTGGTTTAACATTTAGTCTGATATACCATCAAATGGTACTTGAGACACCTATTGACAGTAGTGTAGAGTTTATGTATTGTAAGACTCCCGTCCTCCGAATGATTATACGGTCTTCACAAGGACTTAGTTCAGCATATTCTTTTTTGCTAACATGAAATCTACTTCCTATCAGGGAAAATATATTCATCTCTAGGGCAAAATATAGTTGGTGAAAATGAACAGGAATTCATAAGAAATTGTGTATCATAATGTATAGTATGACTTGTATTATATTCATATATGATAGTTGTGCATTTCCTATTCATTATATGTAGATAAATAAATAAAAGAAAATGTCTTTTTTTGTGTATGTATTCTTTTAGTAGTTCAGATATGTAAGTATCAGTATATAAAATATATCCAGAAAGTTGTGCGCAAATATACAAATTGAGGCATGTATTTCTGTGAGTTTGGGGTTAATTATGTTAGTCTTCATTCATTTATCAGTCATATTTCAGGCATTTAGTGTTTGTATGAGTATACACAAGACAATATTAATCTTGTATTATTGAGTTTCCTGAAATATTAATTTGGTATTCATTTTGCTGTTTTAGTCATAGCACATGCAACAAACTTTGGATCTGAAATGCCGTTTTATTCCCACACATTAGTCAAATCTGTTTTTGTCAGAAAAGGAAAACATGGATTATAAGTATAAATATTTTCACTTTTCTGGAAATATTTTGAGAAAATGACTGTTTTGGAGTTAGGACAAGTTGACATAAATAGCTGTAAACATCATAGTATTTTTCTTAAAACTTGTGTAATTTTATTGTAGTGAGTTGTCAGTAATCAGTTCCTGTTCCCCATCCTCTTGCAAGTACTCTTTTGTATATAAAAGAAATTTTCCTTCTTTATTCCACATATTAGTGACAACATTTTGCTACTTCAAAACAGTGAAATATGTAGACACAAATAAATTGAAGTGTTTTGTGATTTGTAATGTAGGATTATTTGTAGTAAACACTTAAACATGTGAAACTGCAGAAGAAAAAGCATGGAATTGTTTATTGTGCTGTGAAATTTTTTGTCTAAATATGACTTACAAGGGGTTTCAGTAGACACCAGTTGTGACTGCAGACTAGAATGTAGCTTGAATTGCTTTTAGGGGTTATATATGTATGTTATGTGAAGTGTTGTCATTAGTTTTTTTTTTTACCTTGAAGTTTAAGGTTCGTTTTGTCTGTTTTCCAGTAACAAAAGGAACAAACACTGTTAGAAGAAATAATTAAATGAAAAGACTGGGTTGCATCATTGCACCACCTCAGGAAAGACTTGTGTTGGTAAAACTATGATACACTTGCAAGAAATGTCCTCTGGTACATGTTTGTCTACTGATTGAAATGTCTTTCATATGTTTTCAGTCTTGATTAGATATTGTGTTTAAAATATTTTAAGAAATTGTTGTAATTCATATTGATGTTTACTGATTTCAGTTAGACTTCCAAACAACACAGATGGTTATAAAACTTTTAGTTAATGCAGTTGATAGTCTATTAGTTTTAATTAAGGTTCAGTGAATGAATGGTGATTCAATGTGTAACAGATTCAGAGTGGTTGAAAATGTTTTCTTGAAATAAAGATAGTCATATCAACACTTATTTTTATGCAAATTTTTGGCCCTTTGTGTTATTGGAGTATATTATTTCCTTGAAATATTGTTAATTATACATTATTATGACTTTGAAATACAGTAGATTGATAAACAGAAGGAATTCAGAGTACAGTAAAAATGGCCATATATCTGCCCATTGGTATTTTCAAACAGGTTTTCTTGGTACCTCCAACTCAGTTTTAAACCTCAAGACCAAAATAAACGTTAGACTCACAGATACACAGCTTTTGAGATGTCAGTTGTTTGCCAGTATGCATACTGACTGAAAAGAGCAGGGCATCTAACCATGAAATGCTGATTACATGTTACAGGCAGATTGTGATGAACATATTTCTATTTCTGTCTCCCAAAATAGTCAATCTGTTCTTCATTTTTGTTCACTGTAATGCGTAAAGACTAAGATTGCAGCAGTAAGAGTTATTATTTTGCATGCCACAAGCTAGTAGTTAGATCAGCTAGGCATACTTGCATTAAAACTCCCACAGAAGAAGAGATCAGCTTGATCTTAATCACTTAGTGGAGTATTTGTATCAGGAGATAGAATCAAGTATTTCATATTGTTGATAGGAAAGAACAGGCTTTTACACTATCTACACATAGTCATTTGAAAGTAATCTCAGGAAGCATTGTGGACTTTCTGTGCAATGGTACTCATGGATCCTCAGACTGTAGATTTGGTAACTGTTGATACTGTGTTTTGCATTGCCTATTCCTGTTTGTTTCCTGAAAGATTAGAACTGTTGAAGAAACATAACCTTCGTCTTTTACCACATAAGAGTTATTTTGCCATTACAGCCCACATAGGATTTTAGAGCACAGTGATTCTCAAGTGCAGCCACTGTTTACACATGCAGCTACTAGTAATTTCGTGAGATCTGCCACTAGATATTTTCATGACTAATAAGAACGATTTCTTTGTTTAAAGTCTTTTCCAGTCTCTGAGACAAAATTTATTTGCATTTTCTGCAGATTTCACTGACACTGTTTATGTGGGTATTCTGTGTGTGTTAACCAGCTGCAGTCCTTTGTCTTCATGAAAAACAAGCAACTCAACAAACTGGCAATTTAGTTTTGCTATGGAAATATTCAGTGAGCAAGTTCCCCTCTAGTAACCTGCTGTAAATGAACATACAGTAGAACTTGGTTATAACGTCATCAAAGGGACCTAAAAATAGTGTCGTTATAAACGAATGTCGTTGTAACCGAAATGGGCACTTCCACAGTAGCCTTATGTTAGTCACGTAAAAATCTACCAAAAACCGAGTTAAAATGTTGCATTTTTTAGTGAAATACGTAGTTAAGTACAGACTAACGTAACAATAACGTGGAATTGCCCAAATGTGTAATATCAAAGACATATTACAGCGCTTTTCACTGACAATACACACCGCACTAATACTGTATATTAAAGGTAGGCCTACTCACCAAATTACAGTAGATTACATCAATTGTTGTGCCTTACTGTACCTAGATACGAGTACAGTAATCAGTTATCTTCATCTGTTTCCTGTTACTTGCCCAATACACACTTTCTAAATTACGTTCAATGTCCATATCAGAGAAATTCAGGAATGAAAATGACGTTACATACAAGGTTGATGCATTTGTGCATGTCGTACTAAGCAAGGTATAAAAACAGTTGCTTTATGAGGAATTAGTTCGTACCATTGAATATTTGACGCAATAGACAAGGTGTCGCAGAAACCGATGTTGCTATAACCAAGTTTTACTGTATTCATATATGCCTCTTGCTCTCATTTAAGTTGTAAACTAAGACCTTCTTTACAGGATTTGTTTTATACGTTAGAAATAAAACATTTTTAAGTTATGCAGCCACAGAACAACTTTCAAATGCAGCTTGAAAACCACTATCACAGTGCTATAGTGTGTGGTCTTACAAGTATTTTGATAGTTTTTGTTTTGATCTGTGAACCTGAAATTTAAAGCATCCCTTCATGGCAGAAACAAGTATATGGTGATAAGACTGGCCAAAATCCCCTGCTTTGCAGGTTACCATCTGCACATGTTAGATGAAAAGAAGGAAGCACATATTTCAAAACCAATTCTTTAATACAAAATTCTGCAGGCATGTGATATATAGGTTAGAAAGTAGTCTGATATGCCTGTGCTGTATTCGTAACTGACTGGTAGTTTCTCACATACCTCTGCAGCCTGACCATTTTACTCGGTAGAAAAATGTTTACATCAAAACACTATGGTATATTGATATTTTAGCCATTCTCCTCTTGGATTTTGTAAACTGGTGTATCATAACTGTCACATAGTCTGGAGTGTGACTGTGTAGATGGGAATATTGAATTTATTGACCAGTTATACACACAACTTTATGGAAGGTGAATAAATGAAATTAACTTTGGACTGCAAGCAATTACAGCACCATTACTAATCACCACAGCATCCACTAAGTCTTCCAGCCTGCTGCATCTTCACTAGCCATTCCCTGGCATTGGATTCTAGCAGTGGAGATTCTTCAGCTTCACATATTCAAGTGTTCTCTGAAAGGCAGCTCCCTTCCAGCTGCCACTTTTCATCACAGACCCATACAGAACTGACTTGGTTGCCCCAGTTGACTTTCTTATAACCTCTTTGCATGGACCGAGCAGAAACCCCTGTTTTCAAGATTACCTCTGTTGCATGCTTATCCACTGCTGTGGGAACGTTTTTACACAGCCGGTGTGCAGAAAGGAATGTTTCAAAGCCGTTAACAATGGCTGTTTCTCTGGCTCCACAGTTCTTGCTTTGCGCAAATATGCCCCAGTATTGTGGCTGCTATGGACCAATATCAGCAGTGTGAATGGGCATGTTTTCACTTGTAGAGAACTGACTAGCAAGTGCAATTTTATCTGTCTTGTTAACTGAGGCAACATATAAATAAAATGGATGTCAGATCACTTTTGTATTGATGGTACCCAAGTAGGATGCGGATTTAAAATTCTGAAACTGGAATTAATTTGGATATTTGGTACCTGTTCATGTAAAAATTGATCCATATCTGCTGGACAGTTTGTGGAAAATATATATGAAGAATTATGATGGGTTCTGTATAGTGTCTAGGGATTTCATGTTATGTATTGTGACAAAGTGTTGAGTAAGTCTGAGGTTAGGAGGGCAGTGCAGTGATGGTATTTAGCCTTTTGCTGGTCCTGTCTGTTTTGTCACCAAGTATTTGCACTTGTGCTGCCACTGTTTTCAGATGTTCTTGCATTTTGATTTGTTGGAAGAAGAAACTGGAGAGATTTAATTTTGTGGTAGAGGACTTTGAGAAACTGATTTTAATCTCAGCTGGTGTTGACTCTGCCAAGAGGAATTTGATTTGTTTCACTTTGGTCCATCACACTAGCAATTACAAAGACAAAACAAGTTTTAAGTTTTTACTACTTGAAAACTTAGCACCCTTACATGTTTCGGTCCTTATGGACCATCATCAAGGGGAACATCAAGACTTATTTGGAAACTACTATCACAATGGGTGTTCCGAGTGCTAAAATATATACACACACAATGCCTGCAATGCACAATATACACAAAATCCAACTTTTCCACAACCACACCAGCTTTCCTGGTATATTAAAGTTTTTAAAACTTTGTTGTTTAAGTTAAAATTTATAAACCAAGTAGGTTTGTGTCCCTTCTCCTATCATCTTTCTTGATGGGGGCTGAACTTGTGCTGCCTGTCTATCTTGAGAAGGAGATTCTTGGTATCATCCTGTGTTTGTTTGTGGCATGGTGTTCATGGAGTGAACAGTGAAAACAACACAGCACGCCACGAACAAACACAGGATGATACCAAGAATCTCCTTCTCAAGATAGACAGGCGGCACAAGTTCAGCCCCCGTCAAGAAAGACAATACTAGAAGGGACACGAACCTACTTGGGTTATAAACGTTAACTTAAACAACAAAGTTTTAAAAACTTTAATATACCAGGAAAGCTGGTGTGGTTGTGGAAAAGTTGGATTTTGTGTATATTGTGCATTGCAGGCATTATGTGTATATATATTTTAGCACTCAGAAACACCCATTGTGATAGTAGTTTCCAAATAAGTATCGATGTTCTCTCTGAAGATGGTCCATAAGGACTGAAACATGTAAGGGTGCTAAGTTTTCAAGTAGTAAAAACTTAAATACTCACACTGGATGGAGTTGTTTTGTCTCTGCCAAGAGGTTTTTGTGGTTTTCCATTTTGTTCCGATGAAACAATATCTTAATACACTGATCTCATTGATATGTTTTTGCTTCACATCTATTCATTTTATTGTAGGCAGTGGATTGATCACTTGTCCATTTTCCTCAAGAACCATTCAACAGATGTAATCATGAAGATTCAGATCTCTGGGCTGTAACTCCGTTTATTTTGGTATGTAGGTAGTAATGATTTGAGGGGTCTGGTATCTCCATCTTCAGGGTAGAACAGTCCTCCCTTCAACCCTGAAGATGGAGGGAGCATGTTCTGAAATGTTGGTACCCACATACCAAACTACATGTCATCACAGCCCAGAAGATAGTAATAATGATGTTCAGTGCTGTAAGAACTTCAAATTTCAAATGTAACCACTGACACAAATTGACATACAGAGGACAGATAGAACATAATTAATCCCTAATGCACATGTATGAGTGATAGAAAGGAAGATGTTTTGTGGAAGTTCAGGTTTGTTAAAATTACTGAGACTGAATATGTGAAAACTAAGTCACCGTACTTCCAGGGATAGAAGGCAATTCAAACTAATCTATAGCATGTACATATTTCTTTCACCATTCTTGCCAGAGATGGAAGCAACTCTGAAACAAGTTTTGGAATGGCCAACAGTTGCTCAGCTGTAATGTGTTTATGTCCACATGAATTTTTGGCCATTCAATGTTCTTTTTAGTTCAGGGAACAAAATAAAGTCACAGGGAACCATATCTGTTGAGATCGGAGGCTGTCTTCCTTGTGGAATTGAATTGAATTTATTTACATTCTATAAATCCTAAGTAGGTTAGTACCTTTGGATACAGAACAAGTCAAAAGGTTACATACATAAGTACAGGCAATTTTAGCTTAAAAATTAATATAACTTAATTTTACATCATTCTCTATTTACATTGAAGTATTCATCTAAAGAGTAGAAGGAATGAGCATGTAGATAATTCTTTAACTCTGATTTAAACTTTTTAGTATCATTGCCCAAGTTTTTAATACTTTGTGGCAGATTGTTGAACACTTTTATGCCAGTAAAGTAGACTCCTTTTTGATATACTGATAAAGTTGATGAGGGTAGGTGGAAGTTATATTTTTGTCTAGTATTCATGTTATAGACATCAGAATTTTATTTGAATTTATCTTTGTTGTAAACAACAAATAAGAGAAGCGATAATATGTATTGCGATTGAAGAGGTAGAATTTTTAATTTCTTAAATAATTCTCTACATGAATCTCTACTTCTACATCCTGTAATGATTCTAATTATATTCTTTTGTATTTTAAAAATTATTACACTATGTGAAGAGTTCCCCCAAAATATTAATCCATAGTTCATAATAGAATGAAAGTAGGCATGGTAAACCATCTTCAATGTTTCCTGTGACATAAAAGGCTTAATTGATCTCATCGCATAGCAAGCTGCATTTAATTTAGGTATAATTTGTTCAATATGTATTTTCCAAGACAGTGTACTGTCTACATGTATTCCAAGGAATTTTGTATCAAGTACTTTACAGATTAATTTGTTGGCATAACTGATGTCCAGATCAATTTGGTGGTTGTTTTTAGTTGTGAATGATATGTAATGGGTTTTATCAAAATTTAATGAGAGTAAATTGGCTTCGAACCATCTGTTTAAGGCTTCAAATACAATATTTATGTCATTTTTAAAGTTTTCAAATTTAGAGTTCTTAAATATTATACTAGTGTCATCTGCATATAGAATTGGTTTAGATTTATTGTTGATGGTTTTAGATAGATCATTTATGTAGAGAAGAAAAAGTAAGGGACCTAAAATTGATCCTTGTGGAACACCGTGCTTTATAATTCCCCAGTTTGAAAATGCATTATGACTGGAGTTTTTATTATTTATTTCAACTCTTTGATACCTGTTTTTGAGGTATGATTTGATCCATTCATTAGCTTTGCCAGTTATTCCATAGAAATTTAATTTCGATAGTAAGATATCATGATTAACACAATCGAAAGCTTTTGCTAGATCACAGAAAATCCCTCCCACAATTAATCTGTCATTGAGAGCACTTAAAATATCGTTAGTTAGTTCATAGGTTGCTTTTTCTGTTGTTAGGTCTTTCCTAAATCCAAATTGCTCTTTGACTAATATGTTGTTAGAATTTAAGTGTTCAAGTAGTCTATTATACATAACTTTTTCAAAGACTTTTGAGAATGAAGTCAATATGGATATTGGTCTGTAATTAGAGATGCATTTTCTCTCTCCTTTTTAAAAAGTGGTTTCATTACAGCGTATTTTAAGCGTTGAGGAAAAGTACCTGATGATAAAAGATTTATTACATAGATGATGCAAGGGTGAACTGATGTAAACAGAGCTTGCTTTAAGTAAATTGGTAGAGATTTCATCATATCCATGTGAATTTTTGGGCTTAAGGGGTTTAATAATGTTTTCAATTTCCTTCCTTGTTGAGAATTTGAGATTTATATTTGGAAATGAATTGTTAAAGGCACGTGACAGATAGTATAATGCTGTGTTAACCAAAAATTTCCATACACGGCTGAGTGGGCAGGTGCGTTGTGATTTGGTCTCATTTCCGATGATGTGTCCCCTACATCGTGCCACTCCTGCATGGAGGGACATCCTCCAGTGTATTTGCGTTTTCCATGCCACTTCCACACAGCGTGTTGTGCGGGCGACAGCCAATCTCTCCTGGGGTTCGCAATCTTCCCATGTCAAATAATTCACTTTCTGGCGGCGGCGCTTCGTGGCCAGTTTTCGGTCCCCGCGCCTTTTTCTCTTCGGTTCTCCGACCGGCATTGCTTCAGCGTTTTCAATGGGGACTACCTGTTGTTGGGCCACCTTAGGTTTTCTGTTCACTGGTTTTGGTTTTATGCCCGGTCCTTGTGGCTGCTCCACATCGGTCAGAGTCACCAGTGCTACTTGTTCACAGTGCTCCAGAGGGGATCCACTCTTGAGCTTTTGGTCTCTGTGGGTGGCATTCATGGCCCTCGCTGGTGCTTCTTGACAGTCTCGAACTAGGGTCCTGGCTATGTAGATTCCTTCAGGCGGATTGGCCCGTGGGCTTGGTTCTACTAGACCATTCTCCACCCCCAGAGGGTTCTCCATTCTAGCCATCACCACTTCCTCGCATTGCGAGGGTATCACATGGTCTTTGGCCACTATTAGACCGGGCGGACGGGGTCCCGATCTCGGGATCCGTAGCGGTACCTCTTCCTCTGCCAGCCGCAACGTTTGGCGCCCTATGTCCACAGATGAATCATAGGCGCGCAATATGTCCAGTCCCAAGATGAGCTCATCGGTGATATTCGCAACAAAAACCCACATTGTTAGCGGTTGGCGCCCCAGGGCCAGGGTCAACAGAACTTCTTTCAGGATGGGTAGGGGTCCTCCAGACACGGTCTGTAGCGTGAAATCTGGATTAGGCTGTCTCTCAGGCCATCCGGTAGCGATATCCGGTCTTGCTACCGTGACGTGCTCCAGTGTCCACTGTCACCTGGCATGGTTTGTCGCCGACCCACCCTTGGGTGGCCAGACTGGTGTTGGCTTTTTCCGTGATGCCGGTGAGTGCGTAGTGGGGGGGCCTTAATGCATATGCCGGCGTTCGCCCCTCTTCTCCAGTCCTCGCTCGTTTCCCGCCAGTTGGTCCCTTCCCCAGCTTGTGTCTCTGTTGTTACTGGGTTGCCACTCTGGTCTCCCTGGTGGTTCTCGCTTGTCTCTTGGTTGTCCGTCCCGGCGCTGTCTATTTTCATTTCTTCTGCCGTAGTGGCAGTTGCTCTCAAAGTGCCCTGACTCTCCACAGTTCCAACATCTTGGCTGTTGTGCGACTCTTCGTTGGGTGGGGAACGATCGGTACTTCTGGTATGTGTTGGTGTTATTTTCGCAAGGTCTGGCTGCTACCAGTATGGCCTGCAGCTCTAGGGCTTGTCGGGGGACCTCGTTTACCGTCTTCTCCCCTCCCAGCAGCAGCTGGATCTTGATGTCACCATCACTTATTCCATATGTGAATCCCTTCCCTGCCTCCTTTGCCACATAGTCTGCCAGCAGGTTGGGGTAGGCACGGCGGGCAAATATTTCTATGGCCGTGGCGAAATCTTGTAGGGACTCTCCAGGGTTCTGTATCCTACTTGTCAGTTGGCAACGGTAGGCGGCTGCAAAGTGTTGATCCCCGAAGCGGTCCTCTAGCGCCTGGAGGGTGTCCTCGTAAGTTGTATTTGTTGGAATGCCGGGTAGCACTTCTGCCGCCCGGCCCTTCAGAGCGGTGATCAGGTATGTTGATTTCTTCTGGTCCGACCATTGATTGTGTTCCGCCACGACCTCAAACTGTCGTCTGAATACGCTCCATGTTGTAGTTCCCTCGAACGTCGGTGGCTGGGCTGGGCACGTGCCAATTCCCGGTGTGTTTGTCCTCTCGGCCCTCGTCTGCCTTGTCCTGTCCAACCTGGCTCGGAATTCACGTTTGGTTTCCTCGATTCTTTTGCAGGTTTCGTTATAGGTGTTTGTGAGGTCTTCTTTGAGCCTTTTTGTTGTCGCGTCGTGGTGCACTAATGCTGTCTGTAGTGCAATATTTGTCTTTTCTATCCTCTCTGAGAGACCTTCGAGCTGTGCTTCTGTTTTGGTCTGGTTGGTATGCATCATCCTTTCCATAATTTCTTTTAGTTCCTTTCGGTCAGTCTGTCTATCGGCCTTCCTTTCTTCCATCTCAGCCATCCTATCGGCCTCGCCTTCTCCTGGTTGGCCTTCATCTCTGTTTGGTTGCTGTTCGTTATTTTCAGCATTTCCGTTATCCACTTTATGGCTGTTTTCAGTGAACTGCACCATCTCAGCATTTGTGGATAGAAATGTTGGTTCATATTCCAACCTTGTAAAATGTATTGATAATGGACAGCACCTTTGTGACAAAAAGAAAACAATCTACATCACTTTGATTTTCTGTGCACTTGCAGTGCCACTTTTTGATCATGGTGAAGAAGGGGATCTCCACTGTGATGACAACCTAGATTTTGGGTCATATCTGTAGATTCCTATTTCACCAAATGTATTTTTAAGAAACTATGGGCAGTTTCTGCACATCCAAGGAAGTCAAAAAAGAGACAAGCAGTTTTCTTTCTGCTTCTGTGTCAGATGTAAAAGACTGAACACATAACCCTGTCTTAATTAAAATTTTATGACATGAGCCATGAGAAAATCCTGTATTGTGTATAGCCAATCATTTTGCACTAAATCACATGCTTGAGCTACCAGTCATTCGGTGTGTCAACTGATTGAAGGGTGTTCAGGACACTTCACTTTCTGAAGCACTGAAATTGTACAGAACTCATATCTAGCTCATTGTTTTATATCAAAATGCTATTTGAAATTTCAGTTTGCTGTCTTTCTGATGTTGCGAAATATAATGTGCCCCCATCATTGAGTCATTTTGTGATAAAAATGCTCTTAATTTTAAATTCTGGCCATAGGTGGGCTGAAACAACAGTTGCCTGTAAATGTGCCTGAACATACAAGAACATGATCTTTTCATCACAGCCACATCCCTGTGTGGTATGATCTGAGATGATTTCAGTCAAGATACTTTTTAACCTGATCTTGTTTCTGTGGTTAACTCAGCCTTTTAAACAATGGGTACAGGATATTTTTTTTTCATGGGAGTGAGCAGCTCAAACTAACTCATGTGAATGGTGATGTATGGAGCTGTGTCTTCACTACCCTGTGCATATTCATGTCATGGTGCTTAAATGAAGAGATGGCTTTACCTTAGCTGGTATAATAGAAAACATTGGCAATTTCGAGTTTTTGTTGTTGCCTTTGGGAAATGTGACAGGATACCCCATTTGAAATGCATCACAACATATTTATCCTTAGTCTGATGTGCCACATGTCATCAGTTTCACTCCCAAGTTAGTGTTAAATAAGGTGCATAATAAAATTTCCTACCAACGAAGTGATTCTGGAGATGTCACATCAACTCCATCATTCATTCATATTTGCAATTATGGTTTGATGGCCCACACATGATAAAAGTCTTATGGAAACTGAACGTTTGGGTAATTAGAAATCATAAATCTTGTAGGAAATTGTTGACCCACTCTAAAAGCATCAACAAACTGCCATCGTCTTGTTTATTTTTTAAAAAATAGACAAGAGATGGATAATGTCCAAAAACATAATACTTGTAGCAATATACCATCATCACAAACTTTTAGATGTTATCATCATCAACAAACTGGCCAGAATTGGGATTCAGCCCAAGTATTCATAGATAAATCTGAATTCATGTAGTATTATGTTTATGCCCGTATTTTTTTAAAGTTTCTCCGTTATGTACGGTTAGTTGTAATTCGTGAAAGCTGACAGGTTAGCAGTACCTCAGTTCCAAAACGGTGGACTTAATTAGAATTGAAATATCTGGAAATCATTAAGATTAAGTAATAGAGTTTGAATTAATTCGACTTATTGCGTAACGTGCTGAAATTAAAAACTTCTAATTGTGTTGTTATTTTATATTTTCATTTCGCAATTTTCGGCCTTTTCAGCCATCACACGCACAAGGCGCGCAGGCTCCGTCTCCGTCTCTGCGGGAGATGAATTTCCCAACATCCCTCAATTGTGCGATGTGCGATAAGTATTCGCGATGCGGATGGTAAACCTGTTTCGTTGGAGTGATGATCGTCATGATCGTTCATGATTGCAGTTATGTTTAGTGTTTTTATAGTGAGTGTGTTTATTTGATGGTAAGGCGTTAGTAGTACTTTGTTTATTTAAGTGACTCTAGTTATAGCCGATGTCTGAAACAATAATTAATTATTTTGTTGAGTTAAAGTGTGCAATGCAAATTTGGCTAGCAAAGAGGTTAGAAGGGTAGTGAGATTGTTAAAAATTCAAAGCAAGTGTTATGCATTATTTTACCAGGTGTTTTAAAAGATGTCATGCTGCGATGGAGACGACGACACTGCCGCAGCATCCAGAAGCGAAAGAGACGGAACTCGGCGTTGTACTGATGTTTTATGGCTGTGCATGTTCATTTTATTTTGGTTTGTTATGGTAAGTGCTTGTGTGTAACAAGACTGGTCTGAACAACTTACGTGCTTGTATGTAACAAAGACTGGTCTACAGAACATGCTTCCCGCCTATTGTAGTTTTGTTTGTAATTTCTCGACAGTTAAGATAACGAAATAATGTGTAATTGTAATGTTTTGTATTTACTGTTAATTCATAAGACACGAATTTAATTTAATTTACACACAGTGTTTGAGGACGGGTTACTGAGGTAATATTTGGACCAAGGAGGAAGAAGTAACAGGAGGCTATGGAAAATTGCATAATGAGAAACTTTGTAACATGTATTCCAAATCGGGGCATGTAGTATGTAATGGAGAGATGAAAAATCATGTATAATTTTAGCCAAGTTGCTATTCCCACAATCTGTTTCTGTAAGGTCCATTTTAACAGATTCATTGCTGTTTGGATGTGAGAACCTGTCCTTTGTACCAGGTTCTTTTTCTATGTGGGAAGGAACTGTGCTTGAAAATCAGAGCTTTCTTTGTGTAAGTCTAATATTATGAAATCACTAAACCAAGCCTTTTTTTTCATCCCTCTGAACAATATATGACGTGAAACCAGCAGGAATTTCAGGAACAAAAAGAGGGAATATCTGAAAGATAAAATTGATGAGCTTGCAATCAACAGTAAGAACAGGAACATCAGAGACCTGTATAGAGGAATAAATGACTTTAGGAGGGGTTACCAGCCTAGAAGTAACTTAGTGAAGGATGAGAATGGTGATCTGCTTGCAGATTCCCACAACATTTTGAATAGGTGCAGGAACTACTTCTCTCAGTTATTGAATGTACATAGGGTCAGTGCTGTTAGGCAGACAGAAATTGATACAGCTGAGCCGTTAATACCTGATCTTATACCTTTGGAGGTTGAAAGTGCTATTGCAAAATTGAAACGGTATAAATCGCCAGGTAGTGATCAAATTCCGGCAGAACTCATTCAAGTAGGAGGTGAAATATTACATTCTAAGATCCACAATCTAATTACTTTTATTTGGCATAAGAAGAAATTGCCTGATCAGTGGAAGGAGTCTATTATTGTACCAGTTCACAAGAAAGGTGATAAAACTGACTGTAGTAATTATTGGGGGATATCACTGCTATCAACTTCATATAAAATTTTGTCCAATATTCTTCTTTCAAGGTTAAGTTCATATATAGATGAAATTATTGGGGATCATCAGTGTGGGTTTTGACATAACAGATCAACTACAGATCAGATCTTTTGCATTCGTCAGATATTGGAGAAAAAATGGGAGTA
>NW_019741981.1:2305884-2324541 GCF_002891405.2 Cryptotermes secundus
AGGAGCTTCATAATTTGTACTCTTCTCCAAGTATAATTAGAATGATCAAGTCAAGGAGGATGAGGTTGGCAGGTCATGTAGCACGAATGGGGAGACGAGGAATGCGTATAGGATATTAGTGGGAAAGCCAGAAGGTAAGAGACCACAGGGAACACCAAGGCGTAGGTGGGTGGACAATATTAGAATTGATCTTAGAGAGATAGAATGGGATGGTATGGATTGGATAGATCTGGCTCAGGATAGGGACCAGTGGAGGGCTCTTGTGAACATGGTAATGAACCTTAGGGTTCCATAAAATGCTGGGAAATTCTTGAGTAGCTGCAGAATTGGTGGCTCCTCCAGAAGGGCTCAGCTCCATGAGTAAGTAAGTAATGTTTATCAAGATAATTTTATGAAATAGTCAGTTTTATAATAAATTTATGTCATCTGCAGTGCATTGGTATTTTTTGGGGGACAAATTGAAAATGAATTTCATTGCTTATAGATGAAGTTCAATAGCCTATCTCCTCCTGTGTAATTTCCAGAATTTCCATTATGTTCTGCAGCCACCCAATGAAGAAAAAGACTGATAAGTGAGTGTTCTTATAAGTTGCATGGCATGAGTGTCAGTGCTAAGCATCCAGTGATCAGCAGAGAATGTGTTAATATTGTCCTTTCATGGATTTAGTGTTTCGGTTTAGGAAGATTTAAGAATTATTCTCTGTATTGTCACATGTAAGGGTGACTGTTGATGGGGGATGGGGTGAGAGGTTGGATTGGAAATTCTATTTATTGACCACTTAATACTCTCACAACTAATGACTACATTTTACAGTTTACTGACTTTCAACTGACAACTAACTGGGTCACCCCAATTGTCTTCCTTATAACCACTATGCATGAACCAAGTAGAAAATACGTTTTCCAACAGTAACTTTATTGTTGTGTATGTATTCGTTGCCATGGGAACGTGTTTACCAATCTGTTGCATAGAAACGGGTTGCATAACACCATTGTTTATTTACCTGTTATATAGCAATGTCTGTACATGATGCATTATGTTTCATATTTCCCCTGCCCAATCCCAGCCTTCCTTGATGTAACTTCAGCAACTTCAAAATAAGATGTATGAATCACAAAATTTCTCATTTATTATATCTTCCATTTCTGCCTCCTCTAACTCTTATTTGTAGAACTAATTATGTTTCACTGTTTTTAATGTCACCCTACAGGATCATTTGAATATGGGATGATCATGTGTTCTGGGAGAACAGGAGAATGAAGTGAAATAAAGAACAGTGTCATATTCACAGGACATGTTGCTACACAAAGTTGCAATAATGTTAGGAGAATTAAAGCGTTTTAATTTATTTTATAACTTCCATATTAAAAAAATGAGCATATATATAAATGGGTTTTTCTTTTCAGATTTATATTGCTGCTTTTGCATATGTATATGGAGACCCTTTAAAACTCGTCAATGGTTATGACAGTTTTGGTAATACATGTGGTATTTCAAAGAATGAAAAGTTGGGTGGTCTTGAGTTATCAGGATTTGACACAAGTGATAAACAGTAAGTCAAAGTTTAGTTATGCTGTATTTTACCCTGGTCCTCTCATGTTTAAATCTCTGTGTCAAACAAAAAACTTTAGTATACTGGGAGTCCCTTAAAATCAGGGGCTGGGTGGTCTATTAGTGCCCTTAGCCCACCTCTATGCCTGTTAATGCAGCAATTATTGAATGTGAGCCCCATCACTGTGCTGAGTTTTATAATGTTTTTGCTATGCAGTAAAGTTGTTACAATGGAGCTGTTGATGTTTTCATATTGATACAGACTGTGATTAGACTCTGGCCAGTTTGAGGCCATCAGGTCTGTTACAAATGCTGACAGGTTTATTTTGTTTAATTTACAGTGCTGTCTCAGTTTATGAAGTTGAGTAATGTCATATGATTATTGTGCATGATAAAGTGAAGGGATATTAAAGAAGTGGTTATGACTTATTTTATGGTATTATCCTAGCATATGGCTGAGGTGTGAACTGCATTCCTTTAATATGGGTCAAATGTGGCGTTACTCTTCCAATGTGTTCGGTGATTTAATTGGCCTGAGCTGAAGCTGTATATCTAGATTTTGTACATGAAGAGCACTGTCTTCTGGGTCAGATGGTGTGTAGTCTGGTAGAAGTTTATCGATGTTTCAGAGGTACATGCTGCCTGCATCTTCAAGGTTGAAGAGTAAGTCCAGCAAACAGCAAGTACAGTGCTTGCACACTGACATAGCAGGATACATTGAAACTCCCATTTAAGATTTCCTCGAGAAATTCTAAATAGAGGAGATTTAATGCTTGAGTTATTGACTTGGAATCAGTTAAATTAAATGATAGAACACCTTGAACTGAGATGTGTGAAGTGAGGGTTCGGTTGTATGTAGCTGGCTGTTGGCTATCCTGTGGTTGCACATCCATGATGTAAGGGGATGTCTGGTACAGTGTTTGCTGTACTCATCTTAATATATTGTGCGGGGTACTACCAGTTATTTAAGATGCCTTTAGAGAGGCCAACAAGTTCTAGTGCAAGTAATGTGTCTAAAAGAGTATGGAAAGGAATTACATTTGATGTAAAACTTGATCTTTTGAGGACGTCTGATGCTGGTGAAAAGTGACTCAGTATGTATTTATGATGAGTTTAAAACATGTTTTTATTATAGCCATAAACTAAAAGTATTTTGATAGGAATGAATTTCCTTTTGTAACATTGGAGTTTATGGAAATATAGGTATGCATCACAGAATTTCATGATGCAGACACATTTTAAAGAACACATCCTGTCTGTAATGTAGGCAGCCTGCTTAAGCAACACTACCTCTGTAGCCATTGAGCTATTTTGGCTCACTTAAATGTTCTCTGCATTTCCAGTCATAATGTAACATTGTCATGTTGCAGGTACTTGTTTTATATGGATGTTAAAGATATTCAAAATTCTCTGAAGATATGTGTCAAACAGTGTCCTGATCGTAATTTGATAAATTTTACAAGTATTCAGGAATTTTATAGAAGAACTGGATCACTTTTGTGCACGTACGTACTTTATTTTCATTTTTGCTATTCATTATCCATATTTATTTGTTGATATTAATGGTAAATATACAATTGTGATATAGGATTCATGCCTTAAAGCCTTGAATGTTTTAGTATGGGTTTCATCATCACATGTTATATAAATTTCACAAATGAGGTGATGAGTCGTACTGGTATGAATATAATATCAGTAGTGTAGGAACTGCAGTATCTAATTCCAGAATAGTGTGGCATGCCTGCTGAAAGCCATAATAGTTTAACTAGAAGAGATGGCCATTACTAGGTTATGGCTCAATAAACAGTGACACAACACTGGAATACGTCATGCCACACAACATAACCAATGAGAGTATCGCTGGGAATGGTGTTCTTTGTGGGTCCTTACCGATGGTGATGTCATCCAACAATGTAGGAATTGTGGGAAGTATCGTTTTTTGTTTGATCTGTTCCGAGGCTATATCACAAGAACCTGCGAGAGAAGGTAGCCAGTCAAGAAATGATAGCTGAAGTTGGGGGTCAGCAGTTGGAAGCCATTTACTTCAGCTTTGGGAGCTACAGCTGAAAGGTGCTAGACAGCAAGGACAAGAGCCATTGGACATGGAAGCTGAGGACGCTACAGTGTTGGAGGCCGTTACCAAGCAGTGTGACTGAGGATAGTGACTATGTGATAGTGACCTGTGAAGTGTAGATAAAAGCTGTAAAAGTGTCAAATAAATCCACTTATCATTCCCAAACCCATCTATATTCTTCATTGGTTGCATCATATTGTGTGTTCCAGATATATATAGGAATTATGTTAACCATCAGCACAACAAATGTACTCAGTTTTAATGTTTTACAATTTGGTCTTTATTCCTGCTACATGTTTCAGTCATATAAGACCATCGTCAGGCAGTTTGTATATAGGAATATGTACAGTTATTGAACTACCAATACGGATCCATATGTCATATTGTATACTAACAAAAAACTTTTGCTTCAATTTGGTGTTACAATTAAAGTAGAAGATACAAAATAAGGTAAAAGATTAAAGATATACAGGGTGTCCCAGG
Organism: Cryptotermes secundus; assembly: GCF_002891405.2. NCBI lineage: Eukaryota > Metazoa > Arthropoda > Insecta > Blattodea > Kalotermitidae > Cryptotermes > Cryptotermes secundus. Next base: position 2,309,994 of record NW_019741981.1, read on the forward strand.
AGGAATGGACCAAACTTCGGGAGGGTGTTCCTTATGTTAAAGTATGCCGATATAACCCAAAACACCTATGTCCAAAGTTGAACGGTTACGGAGATAATGGCCAGAGAAGTGTCAAACTTTGACCGGTGTTACACACTTGTTGATTACAAAATACATATTAAAACTGGCAGGAATATGTGGATTCTGTAATGTTAATAATGTACGTAACATCAAACTAACTTGTGAGTGACGTGAAGCCATAAAATTGAAGTACGAAATACCCGCTTGCCATGCCATAATTGTCCTTAGGGTTTCCAAGCACTATACATGACACATGACTGGCAAGCAGTGACGTAATATGGCTGCGCTGTAAGCTGACCACATAACTGTATTAAACGTACATTCACGGAAAATCTCTTTTTGAATTTCGTTTCCATTATCTCATGTGGATTATTATGGGACCACGTATGCACATTTCGTAAATTATTTACACCGTCCAGGGTAAAAGACGCCTCATCACTATACATGACACATGAATGGCAGGCGCTGGTGTAACATGACTGACTGTGCATTCTGCTATAAGCCAACTACATTAGTACTAAAATACAGTACCTGCTTTATAGTAATTGTTCAAAGTGTCCTCCGCCAGCTGCAATGCAGTTTTCGGCACGCATCATGAGGGATTGGGTAGCAGAAGCAATGTTGCCTGGATAGTTGACGTATGTGTTCTGCCGCTGCAAAAATACGATTCCGCAGTGCTTCTCGGGAATCGACCTTAGTTTCGTAGACTAAGGTCTTCATGTGGCCCCAGAGGTAATAATCTAGAGGCGTAAGATCTGGCGACCTCGGTGGCCATGCAATGGGACCACCACGACCTATCCAGCGGTTAGGGAAGGATTCATCTAAGTAGTGTCTCACGTGCTGAGTATAATGTGGAGGAGCCCCATCATGTTGGAAGTACATTTTCCTCCTTATCGTTAACGGGATGTCTTCCAACAAACATGGTAACTCATTCCTTAGGAAGGCTCCATACGTGTTTCCAGTTAAATTGTTGTGAAACACAAAAGGTCCGATCAACCTGTTCCCAAGCACACCACACCATACATTCACAGAAAATCTCTTTTGGAATTTCGTTTCCATTATCTCATGTGGATTATTATGGGACCACGTATGAATATTTCGTAAATTATTTACACCGTCCCGGGTAAACGACGCCTCATCACTGAATAAAATGACGCTTAACAGTTCGGGATGAGCTTTTATCCAGTGGCAGAAATCCATACGCTGAGCATGGTCGCCTGGTTCCAGATGTTGTACCCTTTGATCATGGTAAGGATACAGGTCTTCGTCATGTAAAGTTCGCCACACCTGCATACGTGATACGCCGATGCGAGAGGCCATTCTACGAGTGGAGAGACGCGGACTTCTATCAATCATGCGAAGAATGTTCTCTCGTGTGTTTCTCATTTGTACATCCTCCCTTTCCGACTGCACAGAAACACTTGCAAGAGAACCAGTATCACGCAATGTCTGGTGAATTCGCGTAAATACACTTCGAGATGGAATCCTTCGATCGGGAAAACGCCTTTGGTATTCTCCAACAGCAGCACATGCATTGCGACCGCAAAATCCATACACAAAATGCATATCACAGTATTCAACGTGTGAAAACACAAAAGGCATTTCAGCAACACCGCACAACTACACATAATTTACTAACCATTCACGACGCTGATGCAACATACACTGTAGCCTCTGTAAGTAGCGCATGAGATTACGGCTAGTATGACTCACAGCACTCAAGGACGAACAGATAACAGCTCAGCTGACAGGTATAGTGCGTGGACCCGCTAGAAGACCACACTTTTCTCGGGCCATTATCTCCATAACCGTTCAACTTTGGACATAGGTGTTTTGTGTTTTATCGGCATACTTTAACATAAGGACCACCCTCCCGAAGTCTGGCACATTCCTCCTAGGACACCCTGTATAAAAGTTATACCATACATATATCAAGATTTATAATATGTTGAATATATTATGGAATATTAAAAATATTAGAAGTATTTTAAAAAATGTCTAAAAATATATTAAAGAAACAATGTTTAGTATAGTAGGTTAAGAATGTGTATGCCAACTTGAATACGAAGGTTCCAGTGATACAGTAGAAGCTGGGCATACAACGTCTGCAGTATAGCTCTGTTTATTGCGTGACAGACATGTCATTTTCCCAAGAACAACAAATTTTCATTGTGGTACATTATTTCACTATTTGTTGCTATGCATATGATTGGGTTTTCTTCACTGACCAAGCGTGGTTTCACCTTAGTGGCCATGTGAACAGTCAAAACAGTAGGATTTGGTCATCTGAAAATCCACATGTGTTACATTAAAGCCTTTGCACTGTCAGAAAATTGGAGTGTGGTGTCACGTCGTCGAATAGTGGGCCAAATTTTCTTTGAAACAACAGTGAACAGTCCAGTGTACCAAGACATCATTACACAGTTTATTGTGCTTCGTGAAGTTGATGAACATGAGTGTTGGTTGCAGCAAGATGGTGCCATATGACACACATCTAATGAAACCGTGCAGTTTTTGCTCGAGTTTTTCAGTGACCATCTCATTTTGAAAGGATTGTGGCCCCTGCGTTCGCCCAACTTGTCACCTGCAGATTTTTTTCCCTTTGTGGGTACCTCAAAGGAATTGTCTATAAAAACAATCCGCATACACCGGATGACCTCAAGAGGAATATTATGACAGCGATTAACAGCATCAGTTTACAGGTGCTGCACAGTGGCCTCAAACATGGTAAAAAGAGCTCACGCATGCATTGCTGAACAGGGAAGCCATTTCAAGCATATGTTCTAAAGACATGATTTGATTTTGCGTTTCTAAGATGTAAGGTTATAAACAATAATAGTAAGTGCTGTATGTCATGTAGTTTGTGCATTAAACTAGCAAAATATAATTGCCTAGTGTGATGTGCACAACTTCTTAATCTTCCTGTATATTGGGTATGCTATTTTCATGATATATATTGTTATATAATCATACAGTATAGTGTATGTGTTTGTTGTCTGGGTGTATATACGTTCGGTGTGTTCTGCACTGTGCGTTGGTTCGATGTAGAATGAGCCTGCATCAACTGTGTCTCCGCGTACCCATTGCTTAGTAGCGGTTCCCAGTAGTGACATCTTTTGATTCTTGCATGGTTCTTGTTATATAGCCTCAGTATGGACCATATAGACGACACAGTTTCCAACAGTTCCTCTGTTGTGGTGTGTTGATTCTCCAACATTTTGTCTGTTGTAGCATGTTAATTCATTGCCATGGAAACATGTTTAAGTTGTCATCCAGTGGTGGATTATTTTCTGGCTTTTATGTTGCAGCATGATAAAATTGAGGTGCAGATTTCATGTAGGGGTTGGATTTTCATTTACTAAATGTGGGTGAGGCACTAAAATGAGAAATGTTACTTAGGGAAAAGTGTTTGTTATTTATGTGGGGTTTTGACCCATATAAATGATGTAGTTTGTTCTTTTTTCTTAGGTACGATTTCAATTTGGACAGTCAAGAATGGCAGCATAATAGTAAAAGTGAAGCACTTCAGACCAAGTTTGGGCCTTGTCCACCAACACCCATTTATGATAGGTAATTTGGATCATTTTTATTCTACAGTAATCTGGTGCCATCCATGGTTTTTCATTTAATACAGTTTTTCCAAGCACTGTATTTGGGTTTAATCTGTCCACACTTTTTAACTATGTGATAGCTCATTCAGTACACTTATAGGCTACAGGCTGGGTGACTAGGGTTCAGTTCCTTGCGGGTTAAGTTTTAGTTTTAGTTTTTTTTAATGTCTCCACAGTGACCTGACCGGCTCTGGTGCCCACACAACCTCCTCTCTGATGGGTACTGGGGCCTCTTTCCCCAGGGGTTATTTGTGAACATGCTATTACATATATTTTGTGTGCAATGAAGAAGGTAACTTAGAACTTGATGAGCAGTAACAGTGGCAGGAGTTTTCTTAACCCAAAATTTTCCATAGTGTCTTGGTATTGACAACTGAGGTTTTATGAACTGCATTGTTTTTCAGGAATATAATAGCTGTGGTTGGTGAGTGGCTGTTGTATTTGGATTATCACACAGGACACCAGAAACAACTTTCTGTATGCTGTGGGATGTTAAAGGCTCAGTTGCATAAGAGTTTTTGTCTGTCTGTTACAGAATTGTTTAATTTGTTGTAGAATTGTATAAAGGTGTGCTTACTTTGTCTGGACAGGCTCAAAGTCTGATGTTGGATATGATCATATGTTTACAAATTTAAATTTGGAAATAATAAGTCATGAATTTTTGCAGTGTTCATGATGGGCCTAAACTACGATATTATATTTTAGCATCCTGTTGCATTGAGGCATTATCCTTTATTATCAAAGTATCTGTCAATAATTCAACAATTTAAAAGACATTAGGAATATGTTTCACACTAAAAATGTATTTCAACAATTTTTGATGTTGTTAAAATCATTACATGTCAATAGGACATTAAAATCACATTTTGTACATTAAAAGTGATTATCAAATTGTATAAAATGTCTTTAGTCATATATTTGTTCTAATTTTCGACATGTTTCGTCCACAAGCGCCATCATCAGGTTTTGGGGAGACCACTGCATCACTCCCCAAATGAAGGGTTGTATGTTTGTAAATTTGTATTCTGAAATAATAAGTCATGCCTCTTTACAGTGTTCCTGTGTTGAATCGCTGTGTTCCTCGTCCAGTAAAGGAACTAGTATTTTCAGTATTAAATAGTTGGGATACAGTTGAGCAAGTGTTAGGTGACTTATATGCAACATGGAGAGAAATTTTGGTGCTCACATTACTGGCCTTTGGTAAGTTTATGTCATTGATCATTCTTTATACATTTGATGTCAGTGCATCAAATGTACAGAATCTGAGTCATGTACTGAGAGGTCCACCGACATTTTAGTAAATTATTTGGAAATTCCCACATGTTCCTTGCTAACAGCGATTTCCATGTGCTATAAAAATATTAAACCATATAACTTGAACATTTTGTGAAGGAACTTGTGAAGGAAGGATATATAAATTATTTTTTGTTTGTCAGAACTGTTGAAATGAATGACTGTTCTCATATATATATGCTTGGAAAATTAATACTGAGTTTATTGCATTAAATTTAAGAAGCTGATATAGTGTTATTATTTAGGTAATAAAGGTAATCCATCACTGTAACAGGCAGTAGAGGCCCATAGGGCTGTAAGATATCAAGGCTCACACATTTTGTAGACAGTCAGCCCATCAGTGTTTGTGAGCTTGTCAGCCTTATGCGCCAGCCACCCTTTACCCCCAGGAAGATACCTGGTACCCATTTCTGTTAGAGGCTGAGTCGACCTCCAGAGCCATACTGCAGCTGGAAGGAGCAGGACAACTGAAAAATGCAAATACTCTCTTTGGGAATCGAATCCACGACCTCCTGGCTTGTAGCATAGTCATATATAAGCAGTCAAACATCTGTATGACATAATAGGACAGTATTTTTCGACTCACATATTCTGATTTTGTTGTTGTTGTAATTTAGGCTTTTATTTAAATAAATAACACTTTCAGATGCAGGTATTTTATCATAATTCAGTAAATGCTGAATTCAGTGTTGGAATAGAAATAATAGTCTTGATTTTGAATTATACCTTGTTTTGATAAAGAAATTGTAAATTATTCATGTGTTATCAATAGTAGCCTGAGACTAGCACAGACTTGTGACAGGAGTAAGTGCAAATGATCAAGAAGATGCTCGTAACTGTTCATCTGATAGATGATTCTGGTGATACCAGTTTCTGATGTGCCAGAATATGGGCATATACACAGGCCAACTTTGTACTTTCAGCTCAAAAATACGGTAATCATTCCTTTCTTACTGGCTGACTGCACATGACACCATAAGCATGTCCTTTGGCTGGCCACTGATCACTGTATCAGGCTTGAAGTTGAGTCATTTACTTTGCATGAGGTTTGTGAATATATTGCTTGAAAATAGTTGTACCTGTGAAGGATGCAGTAACTTCACCCACAGTTAAAATATTTAGATGGATTTATAATGTAGAAATTATTCAGCCTATCAAAGAGAGACCTGATTTTCCAAAATCTGTCATAATTATTCTCAGTGTTGTCTGCTTGATTTGTATTGCTTCAGAAACATAAAGATGTCAATATATCGAAACCTGGTCATGTTTCATCACATTACTGATATATTACTGTCCAAGAGTGGGAGTGTAATCTTTCTATGTGTCCTTAATGTCGTCCCGTTTGTACTGTTATAGGCAGAAAGACATACTACTGTAGTCAGTAAGTTCGTGGACTGACCTCAAACCGTCGTTGCAGTGCACTATAGTGGATAGGTTGAGGCACAATATGATACCCTGTCAGTTCATCTCTCATCACAGCAAGAGGCAGTTGTGTGCAAACAGTGTGAGCAGAACTACTGCCTCTATTATGAACTGCAGTTAAATGCAAGTGGTGAAAATCGAAAATGTCGCAGTTAGAAAAATGGACAGACATCAAGTTCTGCCAAAAAGTAGACAAATCCCCTAGCGAAATGTTTGGTGTAGGAATAATTGGCTGTTGCTACATGACAATGCCCCTGCACATCGCTCTGTTCTTGTCCAAGAGGAACTGGCAAGGCAGCAGCTCATCATTTTGCCACACCCTCTGTACTCACCTGATCCCGCACCATGCGATTTCTTTCTCTTTCTCTTCTACGTGGTCGTAGATTTCAGTTGTCCAAGGAGGTCGTCAATGCCACAAGAGACACCGTACGGGAATTTCCTGCCAGTATGTTTCAGCAGTGTTTTCAGCAGCTATATCAATGTCGGCAGAATTGCATGGCAGTCATCGGCAACTATTTTGAGGGCCGATGTGGATCTGTGTAAGTGTATGTGAATACCTTGTGATATGATGCAATAAAATCACAGTCCACAAACTTAATGACTGTACCACGTAGTTGCCTGTACAGTTATATCCGGAAGTTATGAGTATATGTTGTCACTGTTGAGTTTATCTGAATATTGGTTGCAATGTTTATTAGTCTGTGCGTCCAAAAGTTGTGTCACTTCCATGAAGAGAAGGAGGAAGATGAATGACATAAATCAAGCCTGATAGTTTCAGGCTAAGAATGACCCTGCTGTTATTAATGTTCATATGTAACTCACAGCAGGAAAACATGACAGAAATCTGTATAGAGCAGTGGTGTGAATTATAGTGTCATAGCTGTTATAGGTTGACTAGTGATGAGCACTTGTGAACATTGAAATAAGTCTTTGGGTTGCATAAAGGTGAGGAATATCTTGACTAGATGAATGACTATCAGCAGCTCAAGAAGGACTGTACTCCGTTGAGTTAGTCGAGTGACTCATGTTTTCATGTACTTTGTTTCTTTTATGTTACAGTTTTATCTTTGGTATTAATTGCCATCCTTCACCTGCTTGCTTCTTTTGTGGCATGGATATTTATGCTAATTGTCAGCTTCACAGCAGTTGGTAAGTAAAAAGGATATAATTTGATACTGAATGTTCTGATGTAGCATTCAGATCATTTTCCAGAACAGAATCATCGAACCCTTAGCTTCTCTCCATCTTCTTGTTCATTATTGTTTCAGCAATGGCTTGTACTGTTGGAATGCTGTTTCACTACCTCAAAAATATGCAACTTCTTGGACATATGTAACCTAAAGATTTTTATAGAGGGATGCACATTAATAATTTGATGGGTTGTATAGATTTATCATACATAACACCAGGGGACTGTTGAAGTTAAGCACCTATTTAATGCCTACTTTTGTCTTTTGGAAAAAATGTGAAATGATATTGTTGGGAAGAAGCTTTGTCTTTCATGTCAATTTATTTAGGGGGCCAGGATAGCTCAGTTGGTATAATAACAGGCTATGGGCCAGACAGCCAGGGTTTGATATCCAGCAAGGGAAAGTAATTTTTCTCTTCTCCACGTTGTCCACACCAGCTCTGGGGCCTATCCAGCCTCCTAGCTAATGGTTACCAGTGGCTATTTCCTTGGAGATAAAGCAGGTGAGGCCACTCTTCTCAATCTGCTGCCAAAGTTAAGAATGGTGGAGCTATACTTCCACTCCACCATACTTCTTCATGGCATGGTTCTTTATTGATTAAGCACAGAAAGAACTTTATCTTAATGTTTATCTATTTGTTTATGTTTGTTCATGATTTTTTTAATTGATGCCATCCATCAGTTAGAGTTTATAGCTGCAATTGGTATGATGATGAATAAGGAATTTGAAATGATGTGAAAGAAAGGGGTCATTGCCTGTTTCCAGGGATTATCCCTGCAATGACTTGGAAGGACCGAGAAGAACAAATGAAACTTCAGTCAAGGTGGTCAGTGTCTTGGCCAAGATTGTACTGAGGAAGTCTCAAATATAATTCAGAACTACTTCTGCATGTGCCACCTTGCTTAGTGATCTTTGTGTCATACTAGAAATTCTTGTAGCTTCATGCATAAAATGTATATGAAGAAACTGGACTTTGCCTTTAGGTGGGAGGATTCTAGTTCAGAAATATTGTGAAGTGTTGTGAGGTTTCGCTCAGCTCATGAAGACAAAATCTGGGTTGTAACTGTAACATGGTCATACTTCTTCATCTCATATTCTTATCTAATCATGGTTTTTGATATCTTGACATACTTCTTAATTTTGTCTTAGAATACTTATGGGGATTAATTCAGAAATATCAAATGTATGTCTTTAAGCTGCTGCCAAAACTTTTATAGGTTATTGTGCAGCAAGTAAACTATTTTGATTTGGATCTAGTGACATTTTACAGTCATAGAAGTGCTATAATGTCACCTAATGAGCAAATTTTCAGAAAGTTTTAAACATGCCATTGAATTAATCATTCTATCATTTCTTAATTAATATTGCATAACCCAAGCAGTTAACATTAAGTAAAGAAGAAGGCAAATGGATGTGAAATTTCCCTTTCAAAGCCATTTGTTTTCTCATACAATGCTATGTCAGATTTGATGTTAAGTGAGGCTGGTTTTTAGTTGGCACAGGAATCTTATGGTGGACATATGTGGATTTAAAGCATCAGTTGGACAATACACCAGAAAGTCAGATGCTGAAGGAGTCGGTTAAAAATGAGAGTGCATTCCTGATTTATTCCATCTTGGCCACAATCATCACGGTAAATTAATTATTTAGCATGCTTTGTGAACTGGCTTTATGTGACAAACTAAATACTTTGTGAGATTTGAGGTTCTTATGGTGGTAAATGTGAAGATTATTGGGATGTGATGCCATGCAGTCTAGTAGATTTTTACTGAAATGTTTGGGGAATGTACTGTCTCCATCTTCAGTGTAGAAGTGTAAACCGAATGTGGAAAAGGGACAGGGGACCAGGACTAAGGCTGTGGGCAGACCAGTGGGGGGACAGTGGCAGATTAACAGGTGTACCAAGGGGAGCTATAAAAGAAGGGGGAAAATGTGGAGGAATGAAAGAAGGTGGGTAATGGAGGATGAACAGTGGTGGGAATAAAATGGATAAAAATGAAACACCATAAATTCATTGGGATGAATTAAGTAAGGGAATAAACACAAGTAAAGGAACATGTTACAGATGACAGTTCTAATTGTTAAAAGCTGAATATGACTTTTCATTATATATTGCATGTTAATGTTTCCTGTCTAATAATCTGTTACTGAATATATAGCAGTCTTCATATTCAAGTAAGTGTTCTAAGTATTGTGTTTTGCCACAGCTGTGAAATGTAATTGCTTTTACAGTTAGCTTATTTCAGAGCCATACCTATATTCCATCATACACCTTCGCATGTGGTGCTTAATTACATAAATCCAGGGGCAACTTTCCCTTCTGCCTTTACATCTTAATGACTAAGTACTTTACATTTAAAAGTACTCTTTCTTCCTTTGCATAGGTAACTTATAAGGTAAGTCAGTTACAGTTTCCTTTTCCTCCACTTACATAATGACTGGACAGTGCTGGAGATCTGACAGATTATCTGATATGTACCTTGTGCATAATTTTTAATTGCAAATGGGCAGTGTGGATGATTATGATGTCCTCTAGATTTTAACACCATCTTGTTCTTTAAGTTTGAAGCTTCACCTGTGACCTGGAAATTGCCTGGAGTCAGAGTATGAAAGTTTTCAGTTGTCTATCCTACATCATAAATAAACATGTTAGATTTCCTAGTATAATTGGATGTGTAGGTTATTGTGTGTTTCATGCAATGTGTGATAAAAAGAGGGCATCTGTCTTAAGAAAACCTACTACTGTTTTATGAGCCTGTAAATCAGAAAAGATCAGAAGTTCTGATGTTCACTACCAACCATCCACATTTCTCCTAGGGCCATAAATTGTCTGCATAGCTTTGTTTGGTGTATATACACGTAGCTGGCAAAAGTCAAGACACACATCTTAGATTTTATGTATAGTTAGTTTCTTTTCCTGTGTGTAAACAGATTTTAACCAGTTCCTATTGTTGCCATTACTACTACCAGTCTACGAATGCATAGTGATGATTTCAGTCAGCTGTACTTAATAATTAAATGAAATGATAATGTAATGTTGTGTCCTGACTTTTACCTGTTCTGTATTGAAGACTAATTTTGTTCTGCTACAGATTATAATCCTGTTGCTGGTGATAGCTGTGCGGAAGAGTGTCAGCTCAATGGCTCGTATATTTGAAGAGTCTGCTGAATGCCTGGCAGCACTGCCAGCACTGTTCCTTCAGCCATTCATAACATTTTTAGCTCTAGTGGCTTTTTTTGCCTTCTGGGTGTCTGTGACAGTTTGTCTGGCAACTTCAAGTAAGTGCTGGCCTTACTATGATTTTAGACTGATGTCTGAAATTGTGTCGTTGTTTTGATATGCACTAGTTTTTCCCAGTTGTTGTTTGATATTCTGCATAAGACATCTGATATTTTCTGTGGTGGGTTGTATATTGTAACCTAGCAGTTAATAGTTTTCATTTGACGATAATCCTTTTGTTCATTATGTCTGTTGTTGTTATTTACAGTTTATTTAATAACACTGTTATTAGCTCAGACTGAATAGTATGAAATCATTGTTTTTTAAATAATTTTATCCTCATTAGATAGATTATTGGATTCACCAACCATAAACCAAACTTTATTGTCAGGTGATGAATCATATGGAAAAAGCTTCTTGTTCAGTTCCTGGTCTTCAAGCCAGTTATCTTGACTGTTTCTTTTTGGGTAGTTTTCCTCATTCCTTTCAGGCAAATGCTGTGATAGTAATTCGAAATAAGCTGTAACTTCTTCCTGTCACATCTTTTCCACTTCATCATTCACAATCACATTCTCATCCAGCGCCATGTAATTTGTGGATTTGAGACAGTATTATTAAAATAACTGAGAAAGAAGTTCACTAGTCACAGGACACAAATTGCTTAATGACTGATGTATATAATTTGACAGTCACAAAGTAATCTTGTTTATTCGCCAGTAGTCTGGTATTATAGTATTATGAAGTAGCACTGTTTAACATAATTGTCACTCTTACTCTTCCCTTGTTACAGGAGTTGACTATCTTTGTTGGAAGATACTTGTCTTTGTGCAGTATATTAAATTTACAGGATATTTAGTATACTGTGTATGAATGTTTATATGAAATGAATTTGTAACAGGGAGTCCATTCCTGTCTCCTTAAGTTGTACACCTCTTATGTGAAGCACTTTTTGGTATGAAGTATTCATATCAAAATATGAGGAACAGTTATTCATGTCTGTGCTCTGTGGAGTGTGATTAGCTTTGCTACAATACATGTAGGATTTTACTTGCAGTAAATGGAGATGAAGACCAGTGAAGTATGAATAGTAGCAAAGAATATATCTTAACACTTTGCGGACCAGCAATTTAAATATTTAAATCACCCTGGCGACCGGCATTTTTATACCTACTACCCTAACTTGTGCACTGTTCAGTTTAAAAATTAATATAAAATCTCCTAATTAATTTTATGAACTAAAATTTTTGGAGAACACTTACCAGTGCTCCTAGAAGTGCTGGAGAGTGTGATATTTCTGGAACCATTCCCCTTTGTGAAGTGGCATTGCACACTTGCGGATGTAGACAGTCATAGCCCTTTTTTTGTGAACTGCGCAAACACACCATTGCCTAGAAGGATGCTTCCCCTTGGAATGTTCACTCTTCACAATTTTCACGAGGGTATGTTTCCGCATATCACCTGAGAGTCACCCGGGGGTGTCCACATGAGGCCTGCGTGAGGCGGGAGTTGATGGGCTAGGTCGCACTAAGTCTGTCTGGCTCTGGTTCTGCCGCCACCATCTGGTCTGTAGCTCACGCCTTTGCCACATTCATCAGAAATGCTTTGTATTTCAATTTTGAATCAGGGTTTAGATTTTTGTAAATTAAAAATGAATTGAAAAGGGCACAATTTATAAGCCACAAGGTAACTTTCACTTTTATTATCTGTGGCCACAATTCTTCGTTGGCCCCTGTCACTTCCACTGTATGAGTCACTAATCACTACTCCACAAGGCACGTCAGATAGCTCATCGGAAGACAAGACTGAGAGATCGCTTTGCCTTCAACCACTTTTGTCCTTGAAACATATTCCCCTCTGCTAACTTCCTGCCTGGTACATAAACATCTGGAAGGGGCAAAGTTTATTTTCTTTTGGAGTAGGGACCCTAGCCAGCCAGGTAAAGTTACTGAATACCTAGCATATATTCCAAAGATTTATTACGCAGTATTCATTGCAGATGCATGGCGCCAGAGCAAGGTATAGTGTGTTACAACCTAATGTGTCCTAAAAGCCTGATATGATGCGACCGGTCCGCCCCGTTTAAAAGCGAAAAGCCTGATATCATGCTTCCGGTCCGCAAAGTGTTAATATGTTAACTATAGTTGAGTGCACTTTTCCACTCTTGTCTCAGAAGTTGACCAAGTCATTACTGAAGCCATGCTTTTGAGAGACGATGGGCATAACATGTCATGTACTTCTAGATTACCCTGGGTCAGAGTTCCTCCATCCATTGGTAGACCCAGCATTGATTCCAGATGTTGATCCTTCACATTCTTCAGTATTCAAACTGTCAGTTCCACTGAGTAATGTCTCCCTATCAGGACTTAAACGTAAGTGAAATTTTGGCAAGAAGAAGAATTGCTTTCTTACATTTTTTATAATAGACTGAAATTATAGCTTATTTTCACCACTGATGAATATTTAGGACTTTGCTGAATATTTGTTTCAGAGGAAGTGTGGTCAGTTGAGAGGTCTCTTGCAATTGCAAATAACCATGATCCAAGTACAGAAATGTGGATACAAGAAAAATATAATAGGAGGTCTGAAAAAAAATTGCTTGATGAGAGAGTTTAAAATTTGTGTATTTCGTGTGATAGTATTAGATTGAGTAACTCAAAGGGGGTGATTTGGGTAGGACATGTAGAATGCTTGGGAAGTGTTTGAACAGTGTACAGAATTTTGGTCACTGTGCATAATTAATTAAGCACCACTCCATGAAGAGTGGAATGGAGTGGAGGTATAGTTCTGCCATTCTTCATCATCAGCACTAGATAGAGGTTACTGGTGAGCCATATGCCCCTGTTGCTTTACTCTCAGTATCCATTAGATGGGAAGCTGGGAGGGCTCCAGGGCCGGTCTGAATGCTGTGGAGAAGATAAAAAATCTCTTTCCTCTGCCAGGAATCAAACTCCATTGTCCAGTCAGTAGCCTGTCACTACACCAAATGAGCTATCCCATCTCACTGTAGCACACATGGGGGAAATTATAAATGCTTACTTAATTATGATCAGAAATTGTTATGAGACAGTATGACTTGTATGGAAGAATAATATTAAAATTAGCAGTAATGAAAATGTGAATTCATTGCAAGTAATATGGGGAGAAAGAAGATGAACCTGTATGCTTTCTCAATCTCAGCATTAGAGAGAGGTGAGTGATAAACTTTATTCTTTATCTTGACCCTCAGGGATCGAGTCCATGGAACTAGTAGGTAGGAAGCTCAGTCTAGCTTCTAGTCAGATTGAATGTGGTGACAGAGAAGATTCTGTTGCTTTCTGGATAGACTATGAAAGATTCAGGCTGTAGCTGGTCTCTTTGCTCTCTACTAATGTATAAAAATGGACCATAACTATAATGTGAAAACAGAAATAGGTAACTGGCCCAGGATAGGGTTCATGAGAGAATTTTGAGAATGTGGTGGTGAACCATTATGTACCATATATGTATGAAATTTTTTGACATGTTGAATAACTGTCAACTGCTAAAGGAAGAACTTGTGACATTGGAAAAGTTTTTCACTGTCAAATCTACTCTTATTAAGCTTTGTCAACAGTATATTTGTATCTGGAACATATTAATGTAAAAACCAGTGAATAGTATGGAAACTTCTATTTATTTATTTATTTACTTCATATCCATGGATCATTATACATGATATAGGACAAGTCAAATACTTTACAATAATAAATAATAATAATATAATAAATAATATA
>NW_019741981.1:2326721-2338352 GCF_002891405.2 Cryptotermes secundus
GGGTTCAGTGTGGCAGCAACGTTAAGAGTATACACCTGATGATGGCCGATAGAGGCCGAAACATGTAGTGTAGAAAGAACAAGATCAAAGACATATAATATATATTGTTTGCACTTGGGACGGAATTTGTATCATTTATCGTATAGAGTGCAACAGGATGCTTAAATATAATATTATATTAATATACTAAGATAATACAATGATTATTCTAACAATAGAACTAATATAATCGTTTAACACACGACACCGCTGTATGCCCCAAGACCCGATCCTTCTATCCCAGCACAAAATACCCTGGTATCCTCAATCTTGTTCCTGTAAGAAAAATATACAGAATAGGGCAGTAGGCATTCCTGTAACATTACTAATATTAAAATCTACAAGTTAATTATTCTTGAAATATATGTTTACAAGTGATTAGAACTAGGATTAGTAGAAACCCTGTGTATTCTACCTTGTTCTGTTGGACAGTAACTGTAATATTTTTATTGGCCCTATTTTATTGTCTGAGAGTGTAAACTTTGTGTCCTTTAGGATTCACATTCTTTGAGATGAAACCATCTTGGGTACGGTATATGTGGTGGCTGTACGTGATAGGTTTGGTTTGGACTTCAGAGTTTATCCTGTCCTGCCAGCAGATGGTGATAGCTGGTGCAGTGGCACATTGGATGTTTAACAAGTAAGATGTAATTTGATTCCATTTTCCAAAATTATTAGTCATATCTTACAAGTAAAAAGGAATGGATTATGTGGAGGCCATGTCTGCCAATCTATATTTAACCTAGTATCAGTACCCAAAGCATTGGACAGATTCTTGTAAAATTTTATATGGGAGACTTTCATCAGATATTGTTGAGTACATTATTTTCAGTTTTATTTGAAGTGAGACAAAAATAACTTTACCTGAAGACCTACATGTGTTTCTGTATGCAACTCAAGTGCAACTTAGGTGCAACTTCAAATATTCATCAGAGCAAAAGTGTTTCAAAGCAAAGTTGTAGAGAAAGAAAACACAGATTATGTCCAATGCATTTTTTTATAAGCCTTATGGGATTCAAGATAATTAAACAGAAGGAATGTTTTTCCTGTTTCATCTCAATTTAGGAACTGCTGGACTGATTTTGATAAAATATTAAGCTTGAGATCCTTGGACAGATTCATGAAAGAGGTTGTCCATCCATCTATCTGTACCTTACTGTGACATAGTATCAGCACCTAAGCCATTGGAGAGTTTTCTTAAAATCTGATATTGGAGGTTTTCAATTAAAGTTTGGAATTTCCAACTTTCAGACATATTTACCCATGTTAAGTTCATCATAAAGGAAGAACAGATTTTTCTACTTTTCCACTTTAAAACAAAATTCTGGGATTGAATTTGACTGTGTGCCATTGAGTATCAGCTGTTGTGAATCTCTGTAACAGAGGATATTAAATTAGCCAGATGCACGTGGTTTGAGTTTTAAAATTTTTTAACAGTATGTCATGTGGAGAAGTTTCTCTGTAATTCTGTACTTTTATTGCAGCATAATCATATTATTTATTTTTACACTTTCTGTGTGTATTTGTATGTGTTGTATATATTTATTTATTTTTCAGTCGGGACAGAGAAAGTGGTTCTGTGATGTCTTCAATGGGCAAGCTAGTATGCTATCACTTGGGTTCTGTGGCTAAAGGCTCATTTCTCATTATGATCTTCAAACTTCCAAGGATTGTCCTTATGTACATAGACAGAAAGTAGGTAGAGAGCATAATTAATGTCTGTGCTAAACAAAGAGATTTATTTTATTAATCCTTATAGTTTCAGCATCAATTAGATAGACAGCAATTTTCTTTTAGTTTCAGCATCAATTAGACATACAAGAATTTTTTCTTAAAGTCTCACCATCAGATGAGCAATAATGGCCGTCATTAAAGTGTTTAGAAAACATATTATAGTCCAGATTCATATATTCCTAGCGTACTCGAAAGTTGATGATCTTAGACGTGTGTGTGCGCACTTGTATGAAATTCACAGTACACAAAGTAAATAAATGGGCTTTGTGGCATGGTTTTTTGAAAAGGTAACTGAGTTTAAATTGTGCGTTCATGCACGTGTTTTGTGTGTGTGATTCTTTTGTATAGGTCTGTTGTGATTAGAGAATATGGTACCTACAGTAGATTACAAAAATTGTAATTTGATTTGTAGAGAATGACTGAATTTCAAATATCCAAAACATTTTAAGTTAATTATGACAGAAATTTAGCCTGTACATGAAGAAACATATTTTATATATTTTAAATTCAAATTCCCTGTTGCTTTCCAGTTAACTGATACAGCTGTAAGAGGTAAATGTGTTCATATTCAATTCAGGAAAATCTTTCTTGGAAATGATTATTATCCTGTATACATGCTATAGCAATAAAGATTCATGTATGTAAAAATTATTTCACTAGTTGTTCTATATAGTTTTGAAACATAGTTTCTTACAGAGGAAAGAACTTAAATTACAAATGTCTGAAAATAAAGACTTCAGGAAAATATTGTGGCCTGAGAGAAAATAGAGGATAGCCTTCATTATTTGTACCACTCTCCTAGTTTTATTCTGGTAGTTAAATAAAGTATGTTATGGTGGGCTAGACATGTAGAAGACAAAGAATGGTGATATTAACCTTTTAAGTGCTGAAGTGCCCTGTTCAGGCCAGTGATGAGTAAGGTAGTCATGGACAAAGTACCCCGTTTTGGCCAGTCGGGCATTTAAACTCTACTAGTGGAAGCGTACCCACATGCTGCTAGTAGAAGTGCATGCACAGTCCTAAATATTTATTTTTAAATGTAGTAATTACCAGACAGACTTGAGTAAAACCATAATAGATGAATTAAAATGATACCTAAGTGAACAACAGCAGAAAAGAATATACGTATGAGTTATGCCCAAACTCATCCATGAGCCAGTACTTTTATTGCAGATTCTAAAGATTAATCTGTTATAAATATATAGTAAAATTCAATGTACGTACCTTTTTTGTTGTTATCTGATTGATGTATATATAGGCTGAAATTAAATTTCAGTATTTGATTTCACTATGAACACACAGAAAACAGAGTGCACTCTGTATCTCAGCCACGCTGCAACTGTCTGTTCACAACCCTAGAAAGGGCAATAATCTCTTGCAGCTATAACGGAAGGTCTTAGCACTGAAGAAGGGACCCCTCTATCTTTCAGCCATTCTTTCATTCTTCTGTCCTTTAGTCAAAAGATTAAAAAATCCGAAGGGTGTAAGCAGTGCTAGCAGAAGACTATGACACCAGGGACTGCTAAAATTAGTCAAGTGTTACAAACAGAAATGAATTTATAATGCAGAACAACTTTGTGAAGAACTGGGAAACCATTTTTGCAGTACACATCAAAATTAGAAGAAAAAAAAATTGAAAATAGAGTATAACTCTTTGTATAAAAATTTTCAAATCTTCTGTTATAATATGCAACACTATGTTCTTTGCTGATACAAACAAAGTTAATTCCATCCATTTATCATAAAAATTGAGTTAGATACAGCATTTTTAAACACAATGCTTAAAATTGTTTAAGCACCCTAACAGGAACAGACATTTAAACGTGCACCAGGAGCAGGCATTTAAATAAACTCTGGCCAGCTCAAACTTACCACCATTTCAGAAGTCCAGCGTTTAAAGGTTAAAAGGATTTTATGGTAATATGTTGCATGTGAAACAAATTGGACGTCAGCATCATGGCCATAGATAGGCTTTAATATCAGAACCTTCAGGTTCTACTACCAGAGAATAAGGTAGTAATTTTCTTCATGTTTTGGGATTATTTTAAGTCTGTTAGGCATTTTTTTAATATACTTAGTAGTGGATAGTTCATGGTACCAATATTTTGCAGGCTGAGGGAACACAAGAATGCAGGTTCTGAATGTGCATCATGTGGTATGAGAGCATGCATTTGCTGCTTGTACTGCCTGGAGAATTTTATCAAGTTCATTAACCACAATGCTTACACTGTAATAGCAATGGAAGGCTACAGCTTCTGCACTTCAGCAAAGATTGTAAGTGACACGAATGTAGACAGACAGTCTGCATATTTAGTTGTTATGTTGTGAGTTCAGAAGTCATGGTCTTTGTTATTTTACCAAGATTCTCCAAATACCTGGACACTGAAGTTTTATACACAAAATATTGGAAGCTTCTGTCATTTGGTAGTGATCAGTTATAATTCTAGAGGTTTCCAAGCTGTTCGCATGGCATAGATGGTTTACTACACTAGATGGGTGGAACAACAGTTTTTTGTATGACATTGAACACCTTTTGAAGTTATGTAAACAGTGAAGTTTCATAGTCTTAATAGTGGGAAAGAATTGCTGGAAAAGCTCTTATGCCTCACTTTCCTCCATTTTTGTCCATTACACATTTTTGAACACTTACGTGCTTGGGCAGTATTGACATTCTTGTTCTTGTATAAAACCAGGTCACTTCAGTACATTTTTGTCCTATTCAGAATGTTAAGAAATGTATTTATTTATATATGACAGAATCTGACAAACCATTAGACATTTTGACTGTAGAACCACATTCTGTAGGGACAGCAGGAGTACTGTAGTTCGTGCCACACTCCAGTACAATTTAAAACATTAGTTGCACAATGTTGGGTGATATAAAAATTGGAACATTATTGTCAAATATATAATTAAAAATTAAACAAGGTAGAAAATTTTAAGAACTCAGAATTGATTTGGAAATAATAAAAATATTTTCAAAACAGTTTAAAAATCATTTTCTTTAAGAAAATCTGAATTTTGCAATAGAACTTGTAAGAGTTTTGCAAAAACAAAAACGTTTGAAAAATTAGATGTTTTTAAAGTTTCCCATAATTTAAAAAATCTCGATCTTCAGAAAATAATAAAAAAAAAGATCTAAGAAGTTGTAAAATATGTAAATTGAATACTTTTGCAAATTTTGAGATATTGACGAGAGTATTAATTGCAGAACATCTGGGAAGTTCAGTACTTTTGTTTACAATTTCCTGCTATGGAGGAAAGGAATTATTACTAGGTGGAAGTTTTATCGGAAAAGCCTTCTGTGAACCTAAAAGAGATGGATGAAAGATAAGTTATGCTTGTGAAAGAGATTTCTATCAAAAATGTGTATCTGGAAATCTATTAAAAATTATATTTAATTAAAATCTTTCATACAGAAGATATGCTGTCCTGTATCTAAGATCATCTGATAGTATTGTCATATGTTTAGTGACTAGACACCAGGTGTGGATGAGTAATTGGATTTATTGGATGCTATAAACTGCAACTACAAGTAACTGTAACAGTTCCAAGAATCTACACATTTTACCATTCACTGTAGCATGCATTAACTCTTCTCAGTTTGTCTTCACTGGTGGTGGCCTGGTAGCAGATCCCAGCAGTGTAGATTATCACCTTCCATGTTCAGTGGCTTTACTGACCAGTGACTGCCTCACAACTCCTAATGGCTGCAATTCCTGGCCATGTCTCACCAATCCTGGCTACCACTTTCTATCACAGGCTAGCGCTTCCTTCTGACATGAAACTGACTAACTTATAGGTTCACTCCCAGGTATATAGCCTTGGCATGGACCACATAGACAATACTACCTCCAACAGTTCCTGTATTGTTGTGTGATTATCTTTTGCCAAGGAGATGTGTTTACCAAGCTGTTGCCTAGCAGTGGTGGCTGTCTATTCTGACTCCACAATTCACAGTATAATAATTATTTCAGAAAGTGGGGACTCAAAAATTACATGCGTAAAAGTAATTTGGGTAGGTACTATGCTGTATTTATGTAGTTGTTTCAGGTTCTACATAACTGTGGTCTGCCGGTCACGGTAGCCGAGCGGTCTAAGGCATGCACTGTCTTCACTCGCTTGGAAGCCGGGATCGTGGGTTCAAATCCCACTCAGGGCATGGATGTTTGTGTGCGTTTTTCTATGTTTGTCTACAGGTAGAGGCCTTGCGATGAGCTGATCACTCGCCCAATGAGTCCAACTGTATGTGTAAGATCTAGTAAACCGAAGTAAAATGGAGAGTTTCATGGAGGTAGGCCTAGGCCAAAATTGGGGCTGTAGCGCCACAGGAAAAATAACTGTGGTCTAGTGGTCAGTGTTCCTGGCTACAGATCCAGAGGTCTGGGTTAGATTCCAGGTGCTACCAGACTTTCTGGGAAGTTGTGGGTCTGGAACAGAGTCCACTCAGCCTTGTGAGGATAGTTGAGGAGCTATTTCAAGGAAATAGTGGCTCTGGTCTAGAAAACCAAAATTAACAGCCATGGGGATTCGTTGCGCTGACCACGCAACACCCTCTATCTGCTAAAGTTGGTACTAACTACGCCGAAATGCAGCAGTTGCCCCATCAGTATAGTTTGCTTGCAAACTAAAACCATGGAGTTTGTTTGTTAGTTGTTTTAGGTTATGGCCCAAGGTATGACCTTTAACTATCCTGACCCCTTCCTGTCTGACAGGGGTGAAGATGGGAAGGAACCCTTACTTTAGATGACTGGCATTTTCAGTGGTAGGATGAGGCCTCCTCAGGTAGATCCATAGATTGCATGTAATGGCATGTAGATATGTTTTAAACAGCTGCCGAAATGCTGGCAGAAGTGTGTAGTTACTGAAGGACCATATTTTGAACAGAAAAGTGCCCAAAGCTTCTTAATGCTGATGGATTCAAGATACAGTTCCTGTTCCAGAACTTTTGAAGCATCCATGTACTATATTTAGTGACACTGGTAGCTTTGTTATGAACAAATTTTGTTTGTTTTCTTGTTTTGTTTCAGGCATTTAATACTTTAGTCAGTAATGCACTGGATTTAGCAGTTCTGAACAGTGTTGGTGACTTCATCCTATTTCTGGGAAAGTGTCTTGTTACAGCAGCTACTGGCTCTATTGGATTGGTTATTATGAAACAGAACTCTCATTTGCATTTTTATGCAATCCCAACCCTCGTTGTGTGTATATTTTCATACTTCATAGCCCACTCAGTGCTTTCATTGTATGAGGTAAGGCATAGCAATATCTCACTCATTCACTTACCTCCATCTATGCATAGCATGTAAATATATTGACGTGTGAGCCCATGCAGTGCAGTGCTTTCATTGTATGAGGTAAGGCATAGCAATATCTCACTCATTCACTTACCTCCATCTATGCATAGCATGTAAATATATTGACATGTGAGCCCATGCAGTGCAGTGCTTTTGATCACTTAACTGTTACCTGATGTTGCAACAAATAAATAGAAAATGTGATTGTAATGACATTTTAAAATTGAAACATTGTGTTTACATTATAGATGGAGGTAAGTGAATGAGTGACAATTATAAAGTAGTTAATTATACTGTCACATGTTGGGTATATGTCACGCGACAGATAACTTCACACTGTATTGGATATAGCGAATTTATTGCACTCGCTCTCACACTTATACAGTTTACAATTTTACGACTGCTGTCATCTGCAGTATCACAATTACTTCTCCTGCAGTCACTGCCATGCACTCGGCAACTGCTAGATTGCAACTCACTGGTTACACTGGTAATTCTCCTGTCATGTAGCTTCTGCACTGACAGCACAGAAAACAGTTACATGGTAGCTACCACTGTTGCGTAAACGCCGCGTTTACAGGCGTTGCTGGCGAATGCTGCTGAGAGTTGTTTATTGCTGCGTAGCAACCGCGGTGTTCCCTGTTACGTCACCACGGGGGAGGGGGACAGAGTGTTGACTGGCCTGTTACTGTAGCAGCGGCAGTGGCTTCCATGCTGTTATGTCACCGCTGGAGGGGGGTTGTCCTACGTAGCGCAAATATGTCACAGTACATTTCCTGCAGTCTCCAGAAAAATCATTCTTTTATGTTCAAATATTCTTGACAAGGAAATAATATTAAAATGGATCTTACACAAAGAGGATGTGATCTGAATTCAACTGGCTTAGGACTGGGAGCAGTGACAGGATTGTATGAAGATGGTAATGAACCTATGGCATTTTCATTTTGTGCATCCTGTTGTGTTACAATATACAACTCTTTATTGACTGCCACAATACAACAAACAGAAAAAATCAAGGACAGTGCCCAGCTATGGTTTTGCTACATGTTTCAGCCACTAACGACCATCATCAGGCAAACACATATTAACAAACATATGCCATTGAACTGCAGTACCTTAGATTATTAGATTAGATTAGATAATTCCAATGTAATGTACTGCAGTTCAATGGTATATGTTTGTTAATATGTGTTTGCCCGATGATGGCCGTTAGTGACTGAAACGTGTAGCAAAACTACAGCTGGGCGCTGTCCTTGATTTTTTCTGTTTGTTGTGTTGTGATGGTCAATAAAGAGTAATAAATTTCTTGATCACATGAGTGATTGTTTGCTTCTCAAGATTGACTGCTGCATTTAGTTAGCTGGGGAATAGAAAATTGTGACTTGTTTTTGCTATTGTTATTTTCAGATTGTGATAGACACAATGTTCCTATGCATGTGTGAAGGCAAGAAACTGTATGGCAGCGAATGGGGTGAACATTCTGGCAGAAGGGTGGAAACAAATGGTAATAATGGAAGTGAATTGGAGCCCATGAACAATTTGAGATAAGTTATCATTCTGAACTGCTACCATAATTTACCTTATGCCTGACAGTCACATTTTCCTTGCTTAGGGATGAATTCTGTGATAAATGTGGTAAAAATGTTATGTGTGGTACTGTTTGTGGTCAAGTAAGGAAAGCAGCTTGCAGGCAAGAATGATTGTGTCATACTATGCATAACTTCATTAGCTTCAGGAGCTACATTTCTATTGCGCTCTGACATTTCATCCTCTATCTCATCCTGTATGTATTGCATTCCCAGTTCTTCGTTCAGTTATACTGCTTGTAGTGTACATGCTAACTAAAATCTTCATTATTGAAAGGAACTCATTTTATTGTTAGATCTAACAAGTTAACCATCTGATGGTTCATATTTGGAGGCCCCAGGTATAATTCCTGCCCAGAGGTTGGCTGCCTTAAGGATTTTATAGGTTTCCTCACTGCTTCCAGACAAATTGTGGAATAAAAACTTAAAATAGGCCAGAAGTGCTTCCTTCACAGCCTCATGAATTTATATTACATATTATCTTCCTACTAATTCAGGAGCTATTTCAAGGAAGTAGTGGCTCCAGTCTAGAAAACCAAAATTAACTGCATGGGGAGTTGTTGCACTGACCATGTGGCCCCCTCTAGCTGCTAATGTTGGCACTAACTTCGCTGACATGTGACAGTCGCTCATGCGGACTAAAACCATGGAGTTTGTTTGATCATCTTCCTACATGAGCTGTTCATATGAGGAAACATACAGTGTGCAATATCTATACTGCTGGATCTGTTACTTGGTGATGATGCTTTGCGGCAGGTGGTGGCAGCATGATTCTTGTATTTGTGATCATGCATTGTCCAATATGAATGAAGCAACTAAAAGGGGGAAGTTTTCAAAGCTCCTTTGGTACTGTATATGTCTCTGATTTTGATGTGGGGCCTGTAGGCTGTGGATGGTTGAGGCAATCTCTCAGTTCCTTAATCATCCAGATGAGGGTGTTTTGCTGTTATGTGGCATTGTTGTCCAAAAACGGGACCAACATTAACACTGAACTGCTGTGAAAGCCCGAAATAACCCTTTATGTTAAAAATAATTTTCTTTTTAACTATGCATGTTCAAAGCTGTTCATTCCTTCAAGCACGAGATGAAGGGGTGGCTGACAGGTTGCCCAGTATGGTGTCATAACCAATGTTTTTTGAAAGTCTGACCTGGTTTCATTTGAATTAATTTTTTATTGCCTAAGATTACAATTTATATGTGGCAAATTAGATGTATTGTAGTTTAGTGTTTGGATTCCATTAGTATGCTGTGTATGTCTGTTGATCCATCCTGTTTATAATTCAAGAATTTATATTATAGGTATTAATTGTCTGATTTTTGTAAAACTTTGTATTAACAGGATGTTATTGTATGAAACCTATCTTGGTTCTTTTCCATCTCCCTGTCATCATCAGTACCTGCATGGTAGCCTTTAAACTTCTGAGTGCATATAACAGTAGCATCTTTCAGAGAAGGTTCTTGCCTAAAATTATATTGATTAGCTTTGGATATATTGTAGAATGCTTGAATCTAATAGCTTCTGACTTCATTGCTGTATTGCAAAGGTTAAAGAAAACTGGTGTTCTTTGATGGTTTGCTCAATGCTGAAAGAACATGACGATGTGAAATAGGTTGTGTGTTAAGCCCACAGTTCTTCAGTATTTATCTGCAGTACCATAATTGTGCTTCACACTAAATAAAATTGTGATGAACTGAAACTCTTTGAATCTGCCTTTATGCCTTAATGTGCATAGTCTTTCAACATTTTCTTCATGGGCTTGTATGTTGTGAAACATTATCAAAACACAATTCCTCATACTTCAGATGGCTGAAATAACTTCTGCATTTACAGTATTTTCATTTGCTATCTTCACACAGTAATAAATGGGGGTTGCTCTGACATGAAAACAACATTGAAGGAGAGCTGTCATTAAAAGTATGCATGCCAACAGCACAAATAAAAATCTCTGTATGGAATTTTATAGCTAAATGATTTAGTTTTGTCTCCAATAACAACTTTTTCCTAATCTGAAAACAGAATTTATTTAGGACTAATCTTGTTATATTCTTCTTTCTCACCAAGTATGCAGGTCCTTTGTTATATTTATAAGAATATCACTTTATATTTATTTTAGTACATTTATGATTGTATTGAACAGAGTGAAAATTTTTAATCAGCAGGATAACAGGTAACATTTTCAGTGCCTTATGGAACTTTGTTAATTTTATTCAAGTGGTTTGTGAAAGGTATTAGTTTACATTCTTAACCCCAGCAAGCTTGAATTTGTAGTGTGCAATTTTGAAGGTGTTTGGCAGCAGAAAGCACTCAAGTGCCTATAGTAATTTTTGTGTAAATCTGATCTGCCATATCAGTAAGTGCTGAATTAGTTTATGTGGTGCTGTTATTTTATACTCAGTCCACTATTGTTTTAATGTTAGTGTCTGGGTTGTGGGACGGCATTTTATGTATGGAACTGAATGGGAATAGCATTGTGAATTGAAGCAGCAATTCTGTCTTATGCATAAATGAGCTTGAGAGTGATGACTTCCTGTAAAGAAAT
The DNA here is from genome assembly GCF_002891405.2 of Cryptotermes secundus. NCBI lineage: Eukaryota > Metazoa > Arthropoda > Insecta > Blattodea > Kalotermitidae > Cryptotermes > Cryptotermes secundus. The sequence goes on from NW_019741981.1 coordinate 2,337,918, forward strand.
GTACAATATCATATGCAAAATATATTTTTTACTCGAGTCATTGAATTGTCAATTTAAAATAAAATATTTTTATCAACTTTTGCTTTAAATTTGTATGTTCCAAGAGGGATGGTAGCATATTATTTTATGTGAAATGTTTATATTGTTGTTACTAGTACAGAGGTATATTGTAGTATTACAAATGTTTATGAATTTGTGAATTGTGTTGTGGAGCATGCAGTGAGTTAGCAGGAAATCTAATTTAGAGAGCCGTTTGCTTTAAATGATCTCGTTTTGTCTTTTTGTAAAATGTTTTATTTGTAACATACCAACATCAGTTAACATATATCACGCTTTGAATTTACTGAAATAAGCTGAAGTTACACAGAATTTAGTGATATAAAAGGTGCTTGTTTATACTTTGCTTCCTTTTTAATTAAAATTTGCATCTGTTAT
>NW_019741981.1:2338392-2409207 GCF_002891405.2 Cryptotermes secundus
AAGTGTGATTTCTTGCATTGGTTTTCAATTAGATTGCGGTGAAAATTTAGATAGTAAATTTTATTTTACTTTTTTGCTTATGTGTGGTCATTACCAAAGGATAAGAAGGTCTATTTTTTAACTTTTTTATTATAGAAAGTAATAGTCGAGTAAACTGCTCATTTTTCTTCTCTTTTTACAGTTAAGGTAACACCATGCATAACTGGTCTTAATTATATGTACAAGGGATGTATCGGAAAGTTCCGGGACTAGGTCAAAAAAGAAATGCTGGTTTAACTTACTCAATTTTGGCTGCCGTGTCCTTCAAAATCCTCTTCCTGGGAATGTATACAGTGATCCCTTCATTTTTTATTCTATGTATCAAATGCACCGCGAAAGTAATTTTCCTTAACGCTGTCAAGTGCCGCTTATGATTCCCTTTTGATGTCAGACACTGTTCCAAAACGTCCCTTCAGTTTCATTTTCAAATTTGGAAACAAAGCCAAATCACAGGGGGCTAAGTCCAGTAAGTTGGGAGGATGGGGAACAGTAACCATGTTGTTGTTAGTCACAAACTCTGGTTCTCAGAGACGTGGGTGGGCGCATTGGCATGATGAAGGAGCAGTGCAGCACATGTTCAAATTTTCTTGGCAAAGATTTCTTGGCAAACTCCATAACTGATCGCAACGATGTCTGCAGGCTCATGGATTGTTTGGCGATTGTCTTTATGGATGAGTACTCGAATTTTTCAACATTTTCTGTTGTTTAGCTGGTGCTTGGATGCCCTGAATGTTCGCCATCAACTGACACTTGACCGGCCTTGAAACATAAATGCCATTCAGAAACTGCTGTCTATCTTAAAGAATGCTCTCCAAAATTCTCATAATACATTTAAAGGGTTTAGGTAGCAGATTCACCAAGCTTCACGCAAAACTTGATGCAGACATGGTTGCTTGATTTTACCATCCATCAAAGTCAAAATGAAACATGAAGTTGAAAAGCTCTCATGTAAAAATAACACATGTTCACAGTGCAGTGTCACATGGCAGACTGATGCAATAGGCTTGCGGAAGTGTGACCTTGGCCTCCCCTCTCACATTCTTTCACCGAGGCAGTTACAACAATTATAGGCCGGGAACTTTCTGATACCAACTTGTATTTGTCTTAATAGTTGAAGAGTGCCATGACTTTGCATTTAAAATGGTACTACAAGCTAACGAATGCTGAGAACCACTGTTTTAGTTTGTCAAACAAAGTTTCATTGTCTGTGTTTCCATATAGCAATAATGTAAGGCACAGGTATTAGAAGATGGAAGCCTGTAAGGAGACTGCAGTATGGAACTGAAACTTTGATGTGCTGGAGATATAAATGGTCTTGTTCCTCCTATATCAATAAAAATGTTTCAGAAGCAAAGTTACGTAAGGCTAAAAAAATGTTGTAATCTATCTGAATTTATTTAGGAAGTGAACCATGTGTTCAGAGCCGGGATAGTGCAGTTGTTATAGCTGCTGGCTATGGGCTGGATGGCTGAGGAGTCAGAGTTCGAGTCCTGGTAGAGGCAAAAATGTTCTCTTCTCCATGTCATCTACACCAATTCTGGGGCCCACCCAGCCTCTTATCCAATGGATATTGAGGGACTTCTCCCCAGCAGCCGGAGCGTGAATCTGAACACTTACCTCCAGCTAGTGCCGATGTCAAGAAAATGTGGATCTGTACATACACTTTCATGGCATAGTGCTGAATTAGTTAAGCACTGAGAAAACTTTACCTTTTTAACATGTGTTAGAACATAATGACATAGGTACAGAAAGTGTCCACATAACATTTCGTAGATCATGGCAGTAACTTCAAGAGACAAGCCACGAGGTGAAATAATAAGCATTAGTTGACATAACAAATAGTGTCAGACTGGACACTATATATAGTCACAATAGTCAGATTCATAAAATGACATGTCAGTATGCTCCAAGCAGCAGACACAGGACTAAATTGAAAGATTAATTTAACTTCTGAACTTTTGAATATACTTCAAAGCACTTCATATTTGTGGAAGACAAAGAAGAAAGTGGAACTGGGAGGGAAAGTGATATCCTCAGTTATACTTACTCATACTGTCAGTATTAGTCCCCAATTCCATGAAAATGTTACTTAACTTACCCCATTTAGGATGGAATTCTCAGTGGAACAAGAAAGTAATCTTCTGGTATGAACTGTTATTTCAGCTACTGCTATTGTTTTTTTCCTCTTCTGCGACAAATGGGAGTCCAACCTCGTGCAGCTTGTACTCATGAGTACTTTTACTGTCAGTCCTGTTGATTTGGTATTGGTTGGATTGAAATATTACATTCGATGGATAAAGTATTTTTCAGACTCTATCAGTTTGTTCAGGACTATTTTACTTTTTTCCCCCACTTATGCCTTGAAAAGCGGGGGATGCAGTAGCATAGTTGGTTGAGGCACTATGCTACAAGCCGGAAGGTCCCAGGTTAGAATCCTGATGAGGTGGATTTTTTTTCAATTGACCTAATCCTTCCAGCTGCACTATGACCCTGGGGTCGACTCAGCCTCTAACAGAAATGAGTAGCAGGAATTTTCCTGGGGTTAAAGGGCAGCCGGCACATGAGGCTGATAACCTTACCGCCATCTGTGAGCCAATTGTGTAGAAAATGTGGGACCCTCAACATCTCACAACCCTATGGGCCTCCATGGCCTCTTAAGGGGATACCTTTACTTACTTGCTTTTATGCCTTGACAACCAAACATGAGGTTAAAAATAGTTTTTTTTTTTTCCAAAGAAATAAATTTTACAGAATAGAGATGCCAGACATGGGTCCTTTTTGAAAGGCTGATAAGTCTGAAGGGGGAATGTCCTGAAAGTCCTCTGTTGAAATATTACGTCTCTGAGCTAGAGGAGAGAAGTTACATAAGTCAAAACATTCTGAAAAATAAATTTTGATACTAAAAAGTGAGATGAAAGAGAGAGGTATTACCTCATATTGGGAAGTTATGGTGCCCTAATGCAGAGAGTGAATTAATTTGTTATATATAATTCCATTCTGGTCTAGAAAACCGAAATTAACGGCCATGGGAATTCGTTGCGCTGACCATGCAACACCCTCTATCCACAAAAGTTGGCACTAAACTTTTCCAACAGGCAGCGGTCGCTCAGTCGGTATAGTTCGCTTGTGGACTAAAATCACTTGAGTTTCTTTATATAATTGCAGTATATTTCATACAAGAAAAAATTAAAGAATTGATTTATATTACAACATATTTTTCAGATTGCAGATTGTTTTGTTGCATTCATACCATATATCACAGGAGAAAAAAATTTCAGAATCTGTTCCCCTTTAAACAAATGCCATACCTTATCCATTGATTCACCCCAATGGAGTCAACAGAAGCTTCTGCACAGTATATACAGTCTAGATTTTACCAATTGCTGTATTCACTGTCTGCATCACTGCATAACTCTTAGGCCCACTGTCATCATTAGGCTCTGAAGATAATTTTGGCATGATTTTCTTGTTCTTCTTGGGCCTACTTGTCTAGTGTTTATGAATCTGAGATACAGGAAACATATCTGATTTTCTTCCTGTATTGTAAACTATTGTTTGTTTCTTAATCAGAGATTCTAGCTGCTTCTGTTTCTTGCATTTTGGTGATTCTTCAGTTTATTCTGTGTGATTACCTATGCATCCTCCATTTGTCTTATAAAGCAAACTGCATGTGTACATAGCTGTTCTGAACAAGGTTCTTGGCTGTAATTGGTCTGACGTTTTAAGACAGGGAAATGGGTTTGCGTTTGTAGGACTTCTAAGCTGTAAGAGACAAGAGTATAGAAATAGATTTTGACTGAATTAATTCAGAGGGTAGAGGCAGTAATAATTTTCAGTAGTATAATTCACATTTTACAGTCTCCTGAAAGAGGTGTTACAACGTCAGAGGGTTCAGAAATGTCACTTGGACTATTCTTGAACCAGTTGGCAACAGTTTCAGTGCCATGTTGCTGTGATATAAGCTTCTCAATCCAAAAAATACAAGTATTAACAGTTCTGCTGATGTTATTCTTTGAATGTATTTTGATTGTATTGCGCTTTCAGGCAGTATGTGATGCCATAAGAGACACGTACAGAGGCTGTATTTTTGCTGTGCTTTTTGAGGTCAAGCACAAAGCTGAAACATGACTTTTATTGACATCATTGGTGACAGTTGTGATTAATATCCACCTAGGGCAGAAATGAGGTTTTTGGAAGGTCTTACAGCCAGTCAGTGAAGATATCTATCTGCACCCAAGCTGATGGGTGATGGGCATATATGGTCTCTGGTGGATTGCCCCCCATCAGCTGTGTTTTTATATTTTTGTGGAGAAACATTAGCATTGGGGTAATTAATTACTGATACCAGTCCACCTTGCACTGTAGATGTGAGTGCAATGACTTGCATCTTCACTTTCATAGTTATCACTTTACTTTTTGTTGCTCAGCAAATAATCTGTGTTTCATTAGTATTGAACAGTTTACTTAGGTTAGCTTTATTTTTAACATTTCCACTTTATACATATCTGAAAACTGTTGATCATTTTCTGGAGTGAAGGCCTTAATCTGGGCTGCAGAAATCCCCTCATGGGTTATGATTGTCAGAGATTGGTTTCCCCTGAGGAAGGCATGCAGCCACTTTCTCCTGCTAGTGCTTTTTCTTTTGAAAATCAACTTTGTACATTATTAGGTTCTGCTAGTTTTAATCAATTTTATTTCAGATTCTTTTGTTTGACCCCAAAATATCTTAGAGCCATTTTTAGATGAGATTAATTGTATTATACATACTGGTAACAATGCTGTGTGTCAGCATAATGAAGTGCTATCATATTTAAGAGTTGACTTACCTGTCTGCTGCACCTACTAATTGTGGATTGTGGTACACCATAAATTTTGGAAAGCTTTCAAATATTCTTTCAGTCTAGAAAACCGAGATTAACGACTGTGGGGAATCCATTGCGCTGACCACATGAAACCTTCTATCCGCAAACGTTGGCATTAACTTTGCTGACAAGCGGCAGTTGCTTGGTCGGTATAGTTCACTTGCGAACTATGGGCCACGGAGTTTAGTTTTCATTCAAATATTCTTTTGTTTGCTGCACACTGCTGTTTCCCCTGGGATAAAGTGACTAGGGTGTGAAGCTGACCACTTGCCTTGAGCTAGTGCCAAGGTCAAGAATACATGGATCTATATATCCACTCCTCCATATGTCTTCGTGGCATAGTGCTTAATTAGTTAAGTACAGGAACCAATTTACCTTTGCACCTTCAAATATGTTGTGAATATTATTAAGAGTTCTTAAGTTTGATGTTAATGTATCAATCTGACATTCAAGACAGTTAAATCTGGCTGCTGTTTCAGTTTTATTTGTATGCCAGCTTAAATGATCATTTAATTAATAAATAAAAACATAATAAACATTTTAGACCTTTTTACTTTTTTGATGTATAAACAAAATCTAAGATTTGCACTAATGCAGCCACTTTACAGATATGTTGCAGCACACTTCAGAGTTTCATTTCAAGTTGCTAGCAAAAAGTTGTTTTTCTCTAGTGAAACACATCCCACATTACCTCTGTACTTCATTTTTATCAGTTCTAACCTGTACTTATTTCAGTGCTCTTACTATCCTTTTATTTATTTGGAGTGTATAATATTTGGTTCTTAAAACAGTACATTATGAAAGAACTATGTTTAGGTGTAATCAGTTGTGTACTAGAAAATTTGAATCGATTTATGTGTATGTGTATTTTATACTGCTGAACCTACTAAATTTGCAACATATGTTTGGAACAGCTTTACAGTGCAGTGCAGTAAATGCTTCATAAGATTTACGTTTCATTTGTGATTATTAGACTTAATACAATTATACTATAAATTAAATTACACAAAATCATTGCAATTCTTATTTTATCATAAATATTTTTCTTAATCATACTATTTGTGACGTATCAAAAACCAAGTACAAATCCACAGTATAACTAATTTTCAATGTTATTGATAGATTTCTATCCATCAGCTGTTATATTTTTTGTTCCCTCTTTCAACTTATGAAGCTGTATTGTGTGCATACAGTATATTCTTCAGGAACCTAAAAGACGTTTATATTACTCTGGTACTAGTCTCAGTTACAAAACAGAAATATTCCATTACATTCCATATTTGTGCTTGCACAATATTTATTATAGGAATTGCATTTGGTATTGATATATATAGAAAATGTATGATCTTCTTGTTTTTTTCAGTCTGGAAGATTCTGTTTATTTTTTAATCCTTGATTCATGTGCACTTTTAGTTGTCATAAAAGTTGCCATACAAAAAAATATATTATGCTAAACCTTTGCTCTGTGTCACAGTATAAACTGATGCAGCTACTTTTTTCAGTTAATAGAGAAGAAAAGAACATTTCCATCATCATCATCATATGAAGGTCCTTGTTGTGTATACTATTCTCTCAACACTTTTCACCTCATATGCATACCTTTTTTGTGTTAAATGTTAAATTTCATAGATGAACTGGGAGTTTTTAGAGCTTTCCTAATTTTGTGTAATGCCAATTGTAAAAGCTTTCCAACTTCTGTACTTTTACACACATCATAAGTGAGTTACAGCAGTTTATGTAGTGACCAATGCAGTATCATATCATAATTAGCTACAGTGATAATGAATTACATAATTCTGGTGCAATGTTGATGTAAGAGTTGTTAATTTGTATAGAGTTTAGGTAGTTTCCACTTCGCTGACATTGTAATGTCATATTTGTCATCTGTATGCTAGGTGTATTTGTATAAAAGAACAGTGGAATCATGGATATGTAGTAGACATTATATTAGTGCAGTTAAATAACAAAAAATATATGTTATGGATTTTGGATTCTGGTTATTGGTTTCATTTTGCTGATTAAAAGTTCCCTGTCTTTCTTACATTCAAGGCACTAGTTTTGAGACAGAACCACTCATATGTTAGTAGTAGATGAGTATCAAGTATTACCCATTTTGGTTACTTGAAATTTTTTCAAAGTTATTCATAAGAATTATAGATTACATAATTTCGAATGCTTTAGTCCAGTGTTTCCCAACCCTTCTGATGCCGCGGACCCCCTGTACTGAATGTTAATTGACCACGGCCCCCATAAAATCCAAAAGGGAAATTTTTTTATATTTTACATATCATGAAAGTGAAGCAGTAACTTATGATTTTACAACACTAAATGTGTCATTTATGACAATAAAATACTGTTATAAATGGAGCTTATTCAAAAGATCACAAACATATCAGTTAGGCCTAATATTATGAATTTAACACTCACCTAATCAACGATCCACACTTTAAACACTGATCCATATCTAAATAAGAGCGTGAACAAACTGAAAATCAGAAGTTTTGTTGTGAACTCAGTTATTTGAACAAGAGCAGAAAAACTGAATATTAAACCGAGAAAAACACACTTGTATAATATTATAAAAATTCACTGCACAAAAAATAAAGACACACAGGTTGTTCACTCTGCCACTGAAATGAATAAGAAACGTGGTCAGTGGTCCCAGCTTTATTCCCAACCAAAGAGGGATGGATTTGGTGGGGAGGAGGGGAAGAATGGCCAGACATCAGGTAAGGACAACAGTCTACCCTGAAAGACGGGTCTGAGATGCAATGGGCCGACCAAAAGAAAATGTCCTTGGAAAAAGCTACACAAATCGTTCGTTATTCACCTCTGCTTTGCAAAGGGAAGGTACTGTTACGGTACCAACAGTCCCGTTAAATTTTACTTCAACCTTGGGCCTCAAGAGCCAGAGATATACATTGCAAATATTCCAGGTGTGAGGAACACGATAAGATAAAGTTAAATGAAAATAAACTATCCCGCGGACCACAGGTTGGGAACCATTGCTTTAATCCATGTACTTGGCTGTTTCTGAAGACAGTGACACTTTATGCTGTTTGTAATCCAGAAAAAAAAAAAAAAATATATATATATAAGCCAATTGATTGAAATTATCTTTTTTTTTATTGTTATTCTTAGTCGGGTGAGCCTGAGTCCACTTGGAACTGCAGCCACTACTGGCCTATTGTACCATCCCCAGGTGACAGATGATGGTGATTTTGGAGCAGTTGGTGGAATGAAGATTGGCAGGGGAAACCGAAGTACTCGGAGAAAACCTGCCCCAGGCCACTTCATCCACCACAAGTCCCACATGGCCTGATGAGGGCTCAAACCCGGACTGCCGCGGTAGGAGGCCAGTGACTAACCACCTGAGCTATGTCACGACCATTATATTATCATGTTAAAATGTAACATATGTCATAAAAATCTGCATTATATAAATTATTTTTGTTCATTTATTTGCTCAAACATAGATTTCTGTGTTTTGCACATACATGCTTGAAAATACTAGGCTGATGTTCTCTGTACAGTTCCATTCGTTTTATGTGATCTGTGCTGAGAAAGTAGATTATATCTGCATATTCATGCGTGGATTAAAGTGGATCCGTCATCTTATGCATTGCTTAAGGGGCAGTTGATGGAGGAGGACACATTGTCAGTGTTGCTTCCAGACTTGAATTTCGTTGTTTTCAGTATTTGCTGTGGTTTTGCACTTCTAATTCAGACCAATCTGACAGCCTATTGAAGGGCTGGGTGTACGCACATGCACACTTGCAAATTTGCTCACACATGCAGACACAGATGATTTACTTATTCCATTCATACAAAAATGACTTACGAATAAAGCCTTCAAATGTTCTTAACAGAAGAATGTTCTTTCATGGTTCTTGCATAGTGTAGAGATGCTGACTAGCAGAAGCAGGCAAGTGGTGTGATGGGATTCCAAATATGTTTGCTGCCTAAATGTGCATTGAATGCCCATATTGAGAATATAAAAAATCATTTAAGTTTTTGGTATGTGTCAACAAACTCGAGTATCTTATATAAAATATAGAAAGTTGAGTTGTTGAATGTTTATATATTTCACATGTTTAGTTTCAAAACTTGCCAATTTCGAATAACGGAGTTATTGAAAGTTAGGGAAAATTGTTAAAAATGACTTTGAAAGGTCAAGGTTCCAGAATCCACTCACATTTTGAAATCTCGGAAAAACGAAAACTTTGGGGATTTAAAAAGTTGTAATTTTTTCCCCCCACATTTGAAAATGTTTAAATATCTTGGGTGAAATTTCAAAGGTATGAATTTGTAAACTCATCAGAATGACAAGGTCCAATTTTATGCTGTGATGGATGTGAGTTGGTGTGATGCGTCAGTATAATCTAAACAAACGCAATATAATGCTCTCGATCGCAAATGTCAGTAGGAATAAGTGGATCCGCACATCCAATCTAACATAATTTCACATTGCTCAATCTCAGCAAGGGATGACCCAGTTAGCAGGAGGTGCGCAGTTGTAAGCGCAAATGAAACATAACCTAATGTAACCCGACATTGTTCAATCCGAACAAGTGTTGCCCGAGTGAGAAGTAAGGCGTGCAGTGGTCTGCTACAGTTGTGTCGGTTGTGTCTCGCACATCGCGAGTTTGCGTGTCCATCATGATTTTATTACAAATTGTAATAAATTGAAAATGATGGCTGTGAGTGGTACATCGTTAATGCCGAGTTTCGTGAAAATCAGACAAATGTTTCAAAATCCGCGCTTGAGGGAGACATGATGGCTATTGCCTGCGGGGCCTGTTCCATAAGGTGTAACCAAATTTAACCGAAAAACGTCGGCAAGAACTATGTAGGCTAATATTCGATACGTTAACCGATACTTGTTTGTTAAACTGGGAATTTTCGGATGCAGATGTTGGTACATAGGGACCAACAAGCTGATCAAGCTCGCTCAAGCTGAACGAGTTGAACCAGGTAGAACGTCCTGAACGGTCGTGAAGTCGTGAAAGCGGGGAAGTGATAGCGCGCATGGTACAAACGGTACAAACGTCCATATGCGAGTTTTGTTGATGTGTGAAGACGTGAGCAGAGTGTGGATATGTCAAATAGTGAATAGTTCTGAATAGCTCTAACCCACCCTACATTGTGTATAGAGCAACCGAAGCAACCTCTGGTGAATGGCGCGGCATCCTAGTCCTTTGAAAATGAGTGAATCCACAGTTTGAGCCGTTTGAGCCACACTGAAGGAAATTTCTCTACAGTTAAGACGCCATGTAAGTACATGTCTGAGGTGTATGTAATTTCTTTAATGTTTTCATGGAACCTAATGTTAATCCGAAAGATATGCTGACATGACGGTTGAAAGCTGGAATAGCGGAAGGAATTGTGCGGCTGTTGCTAGTTAACGGCGCGTTAATCACGTTGCCGCCTTCTTGATTAAACAAGGAACAATATACGATTAAATGGAAGCTATATTTTCTGTGTGGTCCACGCCAAGGCTATATAACTTGAACAAACGTGAAAAGTGAGCCAGTTCCCGTGTGGATGCAGCGTTGAATACCACCACTGGAAGCCCTGTGAGTCACAGGAGACGACAAAAAGGGAACCCAGTGCCTGGGAATAAACTGGGCCACCCTGTTCCTGTGGTATATAAATAAGGGTACCTGGCCCTTCAGATTGGGGGAGTCTCGAATCTGAGATAGTAAAATATGGTCATGAGTCCCATGGGACTTGGACCTGGGAATGACTGCATTGGCGAGGGCCAGCAGCAATTGTGAATGGCAGACCTGCCCTATTGTCAGAGAGAGTGCCCCATATCAACAAACCCTCAACTGTCTGACAGTAATAAAAATTTGGTGGCAAGCCCCAGATGGGTGCTTCATTTCAAGACAGACTGGCCGACTGACTGTTGGTCGTAACATAACTTTGACTCTTAAGGGAGTCAGTCGGTAGTTAGCAGTCAGTCTTGAGTTCCACTGTTAGCAGCTGCTTCGTAGCAACGACTTGCGAACAAGCAGAAGACTTTATGCATACTGAAGAGTGTAAATAAGGGAAACTGTTCTTGTTATTTGTAGTTACATGTTCTGTGTGCTGAATAAATTCAGTTATCCATCCAAACCCTGTGTCTAGTCACATGTGACAATATGTTGTAAGAAATTCTGTCTCACATTTAAAATTTATGGATTTATTGAAGAGCATTATCGAAACGTTTTTATACACACCACCATGTCATTGCCATTTCAGCCCCTCTTGAACTTTTTTTGTTCCCAGGCTAAGAGATATTAAAATAGCAGCATTAGTCCAAATGGCCTTGGAATGGAAGTTGTGTAAAGGTGTGGAGGAATTACTGTAACCAGTTTGTATGTTTTTTGTGTTGGTTATGAAACAAAGACTTGCAGTGACTTACAGTTTCTTCTGTTGCTAACGTTTTGTAATATTTTGTACCACACAGTGGTACAGATCTATTCTTTCAAATTTCAGGTCACTCCAACAATGTGGGAAAATTATATTGACAGAAGTACAAAGCAGAAACTTCTATATAGAATATGAAAGCTGTAGCTATTGCTCCTAGTTTTGAACATTCCTCCAAGTCAGAAAATGATTCAGATGACTGGTGAGTCCTACATCTTATCTAGGTCTCCCACGTCCCCTTCATTCTGCTTTATATGTGCCTTCCTCATCTCCATGGTGGTTGCTGTATGTGCCATTCATAATGTCCTTGTTGATTTGATCACCCTAATAACATTCGGTCAAGAGTACAGTCCTCATCATCATTCTCTTCTCTTGTCTGTGTAATGTCTGTCATCTGGAAACGGTATTTTTAACCCCCATGTGTTACAGGGAAAGTATTAACATTGTGGTAATGGTACTAGTAATGAAGAAATGTACTCTTCTGCTATCTTGACCAGGCACCTGCACCATTATGGAATACAGTAATGATATGCATTGAAAGGTTGAAATTAGTCTATTTTAATACATTTGGATGGCATTGTTAGTTGTGTATGTCCATTGAATATAAAGTGCCTTCAACTTTCCGTTCATCTCCATCACTCCAAGTAAGGTAGCTCAACAGTAGTATTTTTTACCTGCATTCAAGAGGTATACATTTTGGTACTTGTTTGGGGAATGATTTTTTTTCCCCCAGGGGTTTCCTAAGTCATTTCAGGCTACTTTCAGGTAAGAACTTTTAAACAGATTATGACCACTTTGTTCTATTTCCCTTCTTACACTAAACAACTGACTTCACTCTGTATTTGATGCTGTATAACCTGTGATATTCAGACAACACTGTTAAATAATCTTAAATATCAAAATATCATAGCATTACATTCCAGATTGCGTATCTTAATACACACCACCAACTAGACCTCAAATCTCAAAACATTATTTACCTCTTCTGCATTTCTTTGAGCATGCTTTCTACTGAATACATTTCTGCATGTCTGATAGTATATATTAAGTAAATATATTTTGACATTTCCACAATGAAACACGAAATAAAACAACATAAAAGAGGAAGGAACTTCATTCTATAATTCTTAATTGTATGCAAAACATGTCAAAATACAGATCAGTAGGCTGGTAAAATTGGTGGGCAAGTGCAGACGAGATGTTTATCTCCATATATATCATCAATTCTTCCAACACTTGGCCACACTTTTGTTTCAGCATGAACAAATGGCTAGAGCAGAGAAAAAGAAAATACTCTCATTAAAATTGTAGAAGAAATAGTAATACCTAAAATATCATGGTGATGGTGGTGGCGTGCTGGCACCAGGCTGGTACCTATGACACAGGATGTATACTACAAACAACTACTCTCCACTAAAATAATTTTCTGTTACATATATGTGTTTACAGTGTCAGTTGCATATTAATTCTTTTCCATACCCAGTGCAGTAGAATATAATAAAAATAATTATTCTCTTCTGTACATAACATACCAAAAGACAATGTGTAAGCAGAAATTAAATGAATTATTCTGATAGCCAACCAATATGTACACCACATTTTATAAAATGATTTATATGTAAACTGATGGCTCCCCACCTTCCATCCCAATATTGACTTTTTAAAAACCACAAACTTTTGTCATATTACTGAAGACGTTTGTAATTATTTAGCTGGTTGTAATATTCTCTTTTTTTATGAAACAAAAACATACATAACCATACTCATGAAGTCCACCATTTGAATCTACCCCGAGTTAGCAAATTCCATTCTCCATCTTCACACCTTATTTCTCACATATCTGTGTTAATATTGTCTTTCCATCTATATGTGTATAGCTTTCCCACATCCGTTCCCTTGAGATTCTTCATTCAAAATTTTGTATAAATTTCGGACTTACCAGTGCATGCTGTATATCCTGTCCACCTCATCTTGTGTTTAATCACACTAAAATATTCCAAATTATGAAGTTGTCTCTCACATAAATATCTTGTCTCTGCCAGGAATTGAACCCTGGTTATCCAGCCTTTAGCTGGTTGCTATACTGACTGAGCTAAGTAACTAAAATAAAAACCTGTCATAATTGTGATTTTGGAAAGGAATTGTTTCTTCGTGGTCTGATATACTTACAGCTGGAAATGCAGCTTGTTCCCTTGTGTATGGTCTGTTCCAGTCACTTGAGATCACTTGCGCTTGTGTGTGAGGGGCCATTGTAAGAGGATTGGTGCGGATGTCCATCCTCCCTTCCTCTATGTCATTTATTTCTTGTTTGATATCTAAATAATATAAAAAGTGTTTGAACATTAACGGCTGTTGCGTAAGTTTTGGCTCCTCCATATTTTTTTGCTTCCTTACAATGATTGCCATCCGTGCAGTTGCTCTAGAAGATGAATCAATAAGGCTTATTATTTGTAATGATTTTAAGTATTACTTACAAATTAAGGCATCACAGAACCTGTCCAGTTCCTCTTTGTCTTCAGACTCAGTTGGCTCAATCATCAGAGTCCCAGCGACAGGCCATGACATTGTGGGTGCGTGGAAACCTGAGTAACATCATATGGCTTTAATATTCAAGTGGTGTATTTGATATTATGATTAGGAGAACCAGGTTAAATAGAATTAATAATAATTTTCAAACCCATCAATACATAATACACTCTTTGAGCATCATACCAATAAATTATGATCTTCATTGCCAGAATAGTTTCACTGTTATTATTTTTCTTCTGGCAACATTTCCACTGGAAAGGTGAACCAGTCACTTGGAAGACCAAGAACAAGTTGGAAGAAGAATATTAAACTGGATTTTAAGTAGATTACTGTGAAGATATGACCTGGATTGAAGTGACCCAGGATCATGTCCATTGATGGCTTTGGTGTCAACTGAATTAAATCTACGTTGTTTGTCCCCAGAGAGTTGGCCCTCCCCACTTAACTCTCACACTCTACCTTTCTCTTGCACACATAAATAGTGATACCTGTATTTTGGAACAAAATCTGACCTTCCTATGGTTTTGTGGAACATGATACTGTACCATAGTCCATAAGTCGCTTGGCAATATCGACTGCTTCAATGTTTGCTGTCTTCTTGAAATCTCGAACATCCAGAATGAATTCATGAGCTACAAGCGAACTCTTTTGTCCCTTGAATAATGTCTTGTAATGACCTTCTAATCTTTTGCTCATGTAATTAGCATTCAGAATTGCCACCTGAGTTGCTTTCCTCAGTCCACGTGGTCCCATCATCTGAAAAGTTAACCAGTGAATTATATATAGGGAGTTAATGATTCCATCTAAAATAATGTCTGAAAATAATATTCAGTTCTGTTTCTCTGAAGTTTCCCCAACTTAATCTCCAAATAATTTCTCTTGAGCAATTACCTGTATCAGTGTTGAGTTCTGCTCAACATTGACATCTGCTGACAACCAAAAGCTTTTGATCTTCCAAATAATGAATTACTGACATTCACTTAATGAAGTAACCCTTTCACACCTGTGTTTTGGAGTACTGAAGTTCCTTGAAACCTTATTTTATTTTAGTAAATATTGATGTCAACATCTCAGGTCTACCTTCATTTTTATGAGTATATTAACCAAATGAAAACATTGTGCCAGCTTTCCAGCTTATTTTCTTTGAATCTGACACTGTAATTAAAATATTTATGAAACATGTATATTACGAATATGAGAGTTTTCAGGGTTGCAGTTTGTATAATTAGAGTAGATGGTGAAAGGTTAAGATTCTAAGATGAACTGAAATGCTGGGCTATGATATAAATTTTTGAAACAAAGAAATAGTAGTATGTTGATGATCTAGTTCCAGTTAGACTTTATCTTCGACACAGCAAACAAACTGTGGCTGGACATAAGCACTATACCTTAATGTAGAGGGGTGTGGTGTTAAAGATCCACACATTCTTAACATTTGCACTAGATGGCCAACTTCGCACTCTCTCCACTTTACACCTGTGGAAAGAGCTCCCAATATCCATTGGATTGTAGAGTGGGTTAAACCTATTATTGATTCTGGATATGGTGACTAGGGAAAAAATTTCTGTTCCAAGCAAGAATTCCATACATACAGATATGTGATAGATCTGTAGAAAAATTTCCATTTATTTTGTTTTAATTTCTCCTTATTTATATTATTTCTTAGGTCATTTAATGATGATCATGAATAATGTATTGGGAACAATGAGGAAAGAAGGGGCTGTTATTAATTTTAAGGTATTCATCTGAAACTATGTAAAACCATGAGATTCTTCAGTTAGTATTTGAAGCAGATACTTTTGGGTTCTGAAAAATGTTTATACAAGTCAACCAGTTCAGTTATTATTATGTTTGCTGCATATGGACAGTAATTCATAAAATTTCTACAGAACGTTTGATTTATATTGATTGAATATCTGCAATATCTGTGATGCAAAACGAAATTAACCTACATTCATCTGAAAGAAGACAACTCATGGCCAGTGTCCTGCACATCTTAAGAATAAAATAATCTTGATTTTCAATTCTTTGAAATATCTTGGAGTTGATAAAACATATAATGCCTTTGATTTGAGAAATATCTTGATTTGTATATCAGCACATTCTTCTGTATTGGTAGATAGTTTCTAATACTTGTCTTGTACACATACAATACACTTTACCTTGATATATGCCCATGAGATAGGAAGAATTGCAGATGATCCAAATGGAGCTGCACTTACAACGCCAAATGATTTTGAATGACGACCCATATCAGCCATTGGGTTCACTACAGGATGTGTGGGTAAAAATGGTGCTAAGTGAGCTTTCCTGTAAAGTGGATAACATGCTCATGTTGAAATCAGAAGCATTTATAACAAGTGGGTTACCATCACATGTAGTGATATTGTCTCTAAGTATGACCATCTGTCATATGAATTTCCCTTCTGGGATTACCATGCAAATATCAGCACAGCCAAGAGCTACTGACTCTTTGCTCAATCAGACTTATCTCTGCTTAATCCAGTCCACAGTGTTGTTCTTTCCTTTAGCTTTTGACCAGCCCTTATCAACATAAGCTTTGGGCTCATGAAAGCTTCAGTCAGCACTGCAGTCTTGTACACAGGACCACACCTCTTCAGTGAACTTTCATGTAACTGTAGCTTCACTTCCAAGACTAAACTATAGCTTGTTCCATGGAGGACCTTGTGAATAGATGTTTGTCATAGTGTCTTACATGAATTCTGATTTGCCATACTTCTTTAATGAATGGTACATTAAAGCTAGGAAAAGTGGTTATTTAAATGTATCTCTATTCATATATAAACCTAATTTAACTGAATTTATTTCCTAATCAGTATTGTCAGTATATGCACACAAAAATATGTAAACCCAATATTGAGATAATTGATTATTCTGTCCAAAAAAAGTTTTGAACTGTGTATGTCAGACTTTAAATCTTTATGTAATCTCATATCATTTGATTCGGTGATTAATTTGCTAATTCAGAAAGGATGTGCTTCATGAATTTCGTTAATATAATGTCACTGATTACCAGAAACTACTATTTTTTTTATTGCTAGTGGGGTGGGACTAAGTCCCTTGCACTGCTGCCACTTCTGGCCTATTGTACCAGCCCCAGATGATAGGTGAGGGTGATTGTGGAGCAATTGGTAGAATGAAGATTGGTAGGGGAAACCGAAGTACTCGGAGAAAACCTGCCCCAGCGCCACTTTGTCCACCACAAATCCCACTTGAACAGACCCAGGATCAAGCCTGGGCTGCCGCGATGGGAAGCCAGTGACTAACCGCTTGAGCTATGGCACAGCCTTACCAGAAACTAAGCTGGATATATGTGTTAAAGACATTGATGACTGGTGTAGGCAGGCTTGTCCCCAGGCTTGTTTAACTTAAAGCTAGCTGCTTGTATGACAATGGCAAACTGTATATTCTATATAGCTGTATGTCAGTTTGATCAGTTGTCAGGAAGTAATGAGAACAGAAGAGATCACAGAATAAAATCACTGAACCTATGACTATGTAAAAGAAAAGTTTCAGACTTATTGTATGGACTGGACTTAGAATAGCTGTTACTACATAATCAATTGAGCAGCACAACAAATTTTCTCAAAATAAAATTGTAAAAAAAAAATCAACTATTTCATGACACAGTTTTTGTTGTTTCTACATCACTAAGTTACCTTCCATTGTATGTAGATCAGAAACACATTTCTACATGATTATTGCTCAAAGTACATGAAATGAATGTGTAATGGAGGTTTATACTTGTTTATCTTTGGAACAACTGGATTTTAATGAAATTTTTTACTGGGAGACATAAGAGGTTCTAAACAAAATCTGTTACGGGAATTTAATTTCAATTTTGATCAGTTCTATATAAGGCATTGTATGAAGCTCAAATCTAATTCTATAAATGTTCTTAAAAAAATTATATCAGCCAACCAGAAACTGTTATGTAATCTCAGTAAAATCTACAACTTTAAGGAAACATTTTTTGTATCATATACGTATACTTCATGAAATGCAACAGAAAGATTATGTATAGTTCAACAGTGAGAATCTTACTGCACATTAGCAAATTTAGGACATATTTCTGTCATAACACTGCAGTGTAAGTTTCATTTTTCCCTTGTGCATGCTACATGTCCCACCTATCACTAACTGCATGGAGCAGTGTCCTTCTTGAGAAGCTGATGGCCACCAAACCACTCCAGAATTCACTGCCTTTTATGCAACCTGAAGGTTCACTACCATGTTCTCAAATGTCTGCCACTGATGTCTATCCTGAGCCAGATATCTCCAATGAATCCCTCCCCTCCCATCACATTTGGTGGGAAGTATAAATTATGAAGCTCCTTGTTGTGCTACTTCCTCCAGCCTGCCAGCACTTTATCCCTGTTGGATTCAAGTGTTCCCCTTAGCAGTCTTTTCTTGAACTCTTAATCTGGTGTCTTCCCATAATGTGAGAGACCAAGTTTCTCACCCATACCAAACAACAGATGAAATTATAGTTCCATATTTTAAACTTTATGTTTTAGGTAAAAAGTAAAGTTGTCCCTCTATTTAACTAAGTAACATCATGAAGGTATATAGGGGAGTGGATATATAGACCCATATTTTCTTGATCTTGGCACTAGTTGGAGGTGAGTGGTCAGCTTCACGCCCCGGCCGCTTTACCCCCTGGGACTCATTGGATAGGAGGTTTGGTGGACCCCAGAGCCGGTCTGAATGACATGGAGGAGTCCCACTGGGACTCGAACTACAACCCTTTGGTCACTATACTGACTGCGTTATGCAGAGTCACATGTTTTTAGGTGTCAGATGGGATAACATAAGATTCTGAACTGAATGGCAGCAAGCATTCCTCAAATTTAATTTGCTCTTAATTTCTTTGGGGCATGCAGTAGCGTAGTTGGTTGAGGCACTATACTACAAACTGGAAGGTCATGGGTTCAAGTCCCGATGATGTTATTGGATTTTCTCAGTTGACCTAATCCTTCTGGCTACACTATGACCCTGGGGTCGACTAAGCCTCTAACAGAAATAAGTACCAGGAATATTCTTGGGGGCAAAGGGCAGCCAGCGTGTAGGGCTGACAACCTTCCCACCATCTATGAGCCAATTGTCTAAAAAATGTGGGAACCTCAACATCTCACAATCCTATGGGCCTCCACGGCCTGTTACAGGGCTACCTTTACTTTTTACTTAATTTCTTTGTAAATACAATTTTTATTTTTTCTATCATTACTAAATATTTGAACATTGCCACATTTTCAGAGGATCTCTTAACTATATTTATATCATGATTTTATCCTGCATTCAGGTTAATGAGACATGAATGTAAAGATCAAGTTATGTCTGGTCTTAATTAAGCAAGCACCATACCATGAAGACATATGGGGGAGTGGAAATATAGCTCCACCATTCTTAATCTCAGCACTAGATGGGTGTGGGTGGTCCAATTCATACCCCTACCTCAGTATATTAAACATCAGTGCAGACCAGACTAGTAGTTTCTCTTGTTTGTCTTTATGGTATTTATAATTTCACACAAGAGATTAACTTGACCAGCATAGAGAGCTGATGTGTCCCTTTCAGTTTCATTCCCTCCTGGCTTTCTGTGTTCTTCCTAATGGCATATTCTGAAGGAAAGTTGAAAAGAAGTTGTGTTACATCATCTCTGTTTCATACTATCCTCAATGGGGAGTGCATGTGATAAATATTGAGCTGTACACACTTTATATATGTTTTGTTTAAACACATTTTAATTATTCTGGTATAGTGAATGTGATGAGAATGTTGTGCAATACTTCCCTCTTACCAGAATCATGGGCTTTCTTGGTGTCTGCATAGAGGTGATATGCTGTCCCAGTGTACTCCTATTTTTTCCCCAGTCTGAGTAATGCAGAATACTGATTAGTAGTACTTTTATTGTCACAATCCATGCAAATGACCCCCATCACCATAATAATATTAATTAAGGAGTACAGATTGTGAAACTTAATATTATTATAATTTTCCCCATTTTCTTGTTACTCTCATACCCCAGATATTTTTAGTTAAGCTAAATTTAAGCAAACCTTGATCAAATGTTGCACCTGAATGGCTGCCATTCCTGTATTCTAATATAGTTTTGACCTAGAGGGCAGCTGTTCTGGCTGGAGTTGTTCTTCAGTCCATCAAGGCAAATACCAGGAAAATACTTTTGAATATCTACTGAACTCATCTTTAACACAGGTTTGCCCATTTGGCAACTGGAAGAGCATTATTAAATAAACTAAGAAATAAGTAACATGACCATTGCTTTGGTTGGGTATATCTTGCGTGTTCTGAAGTTATCTCAAATGATAGGAACAAGTAAGGAAAAACTCCAAGTGATTGGTTTACATCTTGTATTTTCTAAGGACGTTTTTGTGATGCCATGAACATTAGCACTTGGTGGAAGACAACTTACACTCCTATTGGACCCATTCCAGGACCCCCACCACCATGAGGGATACAGAATGTTTTATGGAGGTTCAGATGAGACACATCAGAACCGTAGTCACCTGGGCGACACAAGCCAACTTGTGCATTCATATTCGCTCCATCAAGGTATACCTGAAAATGTATATACATTTTTAAAGGCAAAATTACAAGTTGACTTTTCATGCAAGTGAAGGACATGGATAAATAATTTTTTTTCTTTTCATTTTTACAAACAATGTATGTTACATGTTTTGTTCATTTTTAGGTTCTTAGATTTTACCATGTCATCAGGTAGTTGCTTAGTTTTGGGGATTTGGCCATGTTTGGCTGTTTGGTCTGGTTTGGCAGTTGGTTAATTATGTCAGAAGGTGGTTAATTAGTTAGAAGTAAAAATGTTGACACAAAAATTTGTAAATATATGTGGATTATGTAAAAAAAATTAAATTCGCTTAGTAGGGGTGGAGTCCAGCTGGGTATACTCTCCATGGCGGCCACTCATTGGCCTATTGTACCTGCCCTGGGTGATTATGATGATGGAGAATTTGGTGGAATGAAGATTGGCAGAGGAAACCGAAGTACTCGGAGAAAACCCACCCCAGCGCCACTTTGTTCACCACAAATCCCACTTGACCAGACCCCGGGATTGAACTTGGGCCGGCACGGTGGGAAGCCAGCAACTAACTGCTTGAGATTTTGTAAGATTTGAGGTTTTCATGGCGGTGACTGAAGAATGCCATCTCCTGGGATGTGGCACCATGTAGATATCGTTCAGGGAGTTTTGATGTGCACTCAGAAATGATATCCCATTCCTTTGGATTGAGTCATGGAGACAAATGAGTCAGCATGGTCCGACAGTGTGTAGATTGGCAAATCAGGACATCTGGCTGCCTGGTTTGGTGTACAGAAAATCATTTTGTAATGGTTATACTATACTTCAGAGTTCAGGAATTGTACTCGTTACATGTTGAACTGTACCCCACCAGTTGTCACTTCATGTCTTCAGAATGCATCTGTCATATTCTGCTATATTATAAAGCTGTGTTTACGATGGGGTACCCAAAAGAAACCGAACTAATTTTTTTGTGGGCAGAGCTTTTGTAGTACCGCGTTTTGCCGCTATAAGCGCATAGAGCTAACATTCCTGAGTCGATAAGCCGACTACTGTTGCTTCAGAAGGTAAGGACTAGTTTCGGCAGAGTTTATAGTGACAACTGTTTTGTGTGATCGTCATTTTTGCAATGGCTGATTTTCGTGAACAGCGTGCGGCGATGAAATTCTGCTTTTTGCTCGGGAAAAGTGGAACAGAAACTCTTGAAGTGTTAAAAACGGCGTACAAGGACGAAAACTCAAGTGTTTGAGTGGTTTTCCCGTTTCAAAAATGGTGAAATGTCAATTGATGACAAACCTCGTTCTGGTCGTCCTTCCACGGCCCGAACACATGAAAATGTTGAAAAAATTCGTGAAATCATCAAGGAAGATCGACGATGGACCATTGAAGAAATTGTGGAGCTGTCGGGAGTGACTTGGAGCTCAGCGGCCAGATTTGTGGCAGTCGGGTGACTGGTTTTTCCATCATGACAATGCCCCTGCTCACACAGCCCTGTCTGTACGACAATTCTTGACCAAAAATGGTATGACCCCTGTTCCTCACCCTCCATACTCACCCGACCTTGCCCCGTGCGACTTTTTTTTGTTTCCTCGAATGAAAAGAGACATGAAAGGAAAAAACGACGGAGGCGCTGTCAAGCATCTCAAAAGATGAATTTAGACAATGTTTTGAAAAATGGAATAAAAGACTAGACAAGTGTATTAGTGTAAGTGGAGAGTACTTTGAAGGGGATTGAAGGTTTGTGCTTAAAATTTGAATAAATAAGTTTAAAAAAAAAAAGTTCGGTTTCTTTTGGGTACCCCCTCGTATGTCAGTGCTTTAAGCCCAAAAAAAAGGTTTTGTTGATTTCTACAGAATATTTGAGTTTTTGTGAAAGATTTTCCAGCACCTGAACTTGCTAATTTATCTTTTGCTTTATTTCAGGTGGTGGAGGATGCATTTTCAATGCATTTCATTACTCATGGCTGATGTGACATTGTCTGCATAATTATGAATGTGGGAGAGGTGGGATGATTTTATGCTTTACAAACTATAGCAGCATTTCAACTCATAGAAATACTTGTTGATTATGTCTCCTCAACATGATGAAATCTATTCAGATATTTCAAAATAAATGCTCTAAAAGGGTAGTAAAATTTTACTCCAGACATAACACTTCCATTGCTGTAAAGGTGAAATATATTGTAATTAATGATTTCCATCCTGTAGTTTTTCACGGCCATTAAAAGGAGGTAATGCCCTTGAATACTGGATATTTATCAGTCACTGAATTAAATCCGTGAAAATGAGTATGAGTATGAGGGGTGAGCCATAAAAACCGGCCCTTGTACCTTCAATGATCAATCTGTGAAAATGAAAGAAGACAACCCACTCAGCATCAGGGTTTGCCTATGATTAAATGAGAACATTTATACTTGCCTAGCATAATTCATAATAATTCAGATTTATTGATTTAAGGCATCAAAACAAAAGAAGAAACTCCATAGTTTTAGTCCACAAGTGAACTATGCCAACCGAGCAACTGCTGCTTGTCAGTGAAGTTAGTGCCAACTTTAGCAGATAGAGGGTGTCGCGTGGTCAGCACAATGAATCCCCATGGCCGTTAATTTCGGTTTTCTAGATCAGAGCTGCTATATCCTCGAAATAGTTCCTCAGTTATCCTCATGAGCCTGAGTGGACCCCATTCAAGACCCACTACTTCTCAGAAAATCTGGTAGCGCTGGGAATCAAACCTGGACCTCCGGATCTGTGGCCAGGAACTCTGACAACTAGACCACAGAGGCGGCTTGATTTAAGGCATATAAGTTATAAACAAAGATCAGGTAGATAGTCACATTCTTACATTCAGCAAGTGATGTAGTTCCAGTATTGCTATGTGGACAGGCTGTTCCTGTAATTCTGGTAGTTTCAGCTGCTGCAGAAGGCCTTTGAGAACCTGAGACTTTATGGCTAAGCTAAGTTGTAAACTTTAAGTGGGAGTGACAGAGACCCCACACCAAGCTGATAATACATCACAGAGCTGTCAGTTCTACATTAGGTGTATAAAGGACAGAATCACATAGCAAAATAATGCGATTGGAAATTTATGAAATTAGGAAACCTCCCAGTTTTCAAAATTAACCAATAATACGTGTTTGGAGGAGTGAGCTTCTCTTGGATGCTGAGGCTCAGAGGATCTCAGGATTTCAGAGAGTTCATTCTCCAACAGGTATCTTCATTCAACTTTTGGCTTATTCAGGTGCAAAGAAATGTAATTTTTGATACATTATAATTTCTGGTGGCACCAATTGTATAAGTTTCGTATTCGCATAGGTGGAAGCATAAATTGGTTTCTATTAGGAATAATGTGCTGTGCCTAGCTACTTCTGACTTGTCCCTACTAATGAGACACCTAAGTAATTCCAGGTAAAGATAACCCATGGCTACTAACAGCAACGACCATAACTCTCCTTCCTTCACACCTAACCTCTCAACACCCAGGAGGCAGGGAAGAAGTGCAGGATAACATCAGAAAATGTGTCCTGGAACATGGCAAAGGTGAGCAGCAAGTCTGCCAGAGGCTAAGCTGCTATAAGTGTCACTTCATGTGAAGCAGCAGCACTGGGATAGGAGGGGCAGTAAGCAGAACATGAAACACAAAGGAAACACTGAACCTCACCTGTCCACCATTGTCGTGGATCATCTGACAGACATCAGCAATAGTTTCTTCAAACACTCCATTTGTTGATGGGTAAGTGATCATGAGGCAAGCCAAGTTTTTTCCGTGCTTCTCAACCTTATCGTAACAAACAGAAGAATTAAATGCAGTACTATTACAATGAAAAGCATTTAGTATTGTAGCCTCTCTTGAACATCTAAGCATAGTCAAATTGTTCTCTGTAGCAGGTTTAATCTTTGCTCAAAATCAGTTCCACAGGAAAAGATGTTTCCAGTGATAAATTGTTGCATTGATTCATTTACTTATATGACTTTACTTCATTCAGTTAGTAAGGTGATGTGCTACATTTTGGAAAGCTGCAGTTTAATTCCTGATAGATGGGTATTATCCTTCTTTCACAAAATCCAAAATGGCTGTGAGATCCAGTGTGCGTCCCATGTAATGGAAACTAGGAACCCTACTTGAAAGTGAAGCAGTCAGAATGAGAACTGATTACCCACCTTGATTTAATGCCAGGGCAAGAATATGGCAAAATTTACTTCCACACCCTATGTCACATACTTTCACAACTTTGTGTTTAGGTATGGGGACATATCAGTTACCTTGTATTATGTGACTGAATTGTCGTTTGTCCAAAGACTAGCTTTCCTAATTTTTGTTCTCAGTCACTCTAGGAAAATTCAGTTATAGTGTCTTAGAATAGGCACTTCCTCTCTGCTTCACCTAATCCATTGTTTGTAATCATCTTGCAGCTTGATGCTGGGGCAGGCAGTAGCATAGTTGGTTGAGGAACTATGCTACAAGACAGAAGGTCACGGGTTCGATTCCTGTTGAGACCATTGGAATTTTCAATTGACCTAATCCTTCCAGCTGCACTATGGTCCTGGGGTCGACTCAGCCTCTAACAGAAATGAGTACCAGGAATATTCCTGGGGTAAAGGGCAGCCACAGCATAAGGCTGACAATTTCACCACCATCTGTGAGCAAATTGTCTAGCAAATGTTGGAGCCTCAACTTCTCACAACCCTATGGGCCTCCATGGCCACTTACAGGGATAGCTTTACCTTTTACCTTAGTTTGTTGCCATGTCAGTATGTTTATATAAATAGATAAAAAAAGTGATAAACATACTTTATACTGTTCTCACCTTAGATGCAAGATGAGAGATGTCAATGCTTCCATCACGGCTTACATTTATTGGTTCAACCTTCATACCAGCCATTTGTGCAGAGGCAGGGTTGGTGCCATGAGCAGATATTGGTATGAGACAGATGTTACGGTGTCCCTCAGAACATGCTTCGTGGTAACACTTAATAGCCCTCAGTCCAGCATATTCTCCTTGTGCTCCGCTGAAAGACATGCATAAATATCTATGACGAACTGTAAAAATGTCTTAATGAGTGAGCTTCACATTATTCTACAGTTAACTCCATGGTACAAGGTTTTCATTGAAGTGTGGGTAGTTACTGAGCTAGGTAGAAAATTCGCTGTATATATGGAACTGCATTCACACAGTTGCACTGCTGAGACTCTAGTTGTACTTTAGTTCAATCTAGGTTCCAGTTTGATATACTCCAAGTCTATATCTAAACTTTCCAAGCGATCTCTTTGAAAGAACATTTGTTATGCATTACTTATCCTGCTGATGCATGCCACACACTCCTTCCATCTCACCCTTGTCTTGATCACCCTAAGAGTATCAGGTGAAGAATGCAACTTTTGAAACTGCCCACTATAGAATTTTTTCCATCCTATTAATTCTAATTTCTTGTGGCCAAATATTATTTCTCTGTTCTCAAATACCCTCAATGTACTTGCTTTTCATGGAGGGAGAGACCAAGTTTCACATATATAAAAAACAAGTGATAAAATTATGGTTTTATATATTTTAATTTTATCATGCTCTTCCAATACAGATAAACTTTAGTTGACTCTGTAAAAGCATAATGAAAGCAATATATATAAATATGGATTTGGATGTTGGCATTATATAAAGAAGACACTAATAACACACAGTTATGAGCTATACCTGATAAGTTCCATTTATACTGTTACCTGTTAGGCTGGAATGAGATTCTGTCATACCCGGTGATGGCACATAAGTCTTGTTGCAGCTCTTCAAACAGTTGCTGGTAACCAAGTGACTGGTCCAGTGGTGCAAATGGGTGAATGTCAGTAAAGTGCTGGAAACTGCATGGCAGCATTTCTGTAGTACTGTTCAGCTTCATAGTACAAGATCCCTGTGATAAGCAACACCGCTTCCCATGAGTGAGCCCAACTTTCCATTGCATGCACTAGTCTCAGGAAACAGTGCTGAACACTAACACACTGTTCCCATATCCGAATTTTGTTCTGTAGCACCTTATCTGGCCAAGGTTGGTGAGACAAATTATTTCTTTTGCAGAATGGACTTTGAGCACATGGCTTTCTTCCCGGTTTTGTTTCTATATATTACAGTTCCTTAGACATGTGAAGACCGTTTGTATTAATTTCCTTGCTATAATACTTCAAATTGCTGGTGTACTGCTAAAATTAACTGTCTTGAGTGCATGAACCGCCAGTCACAGTGGCCGCACAGTCTAAGTCATGAACCATCTTTGCCTGCTCGAACACTGGGATCATGGGTTTGAATCCCACTCGATGCATGGCTGTCTGTGTGTGTTTATTCTGTGTTTGTGTTGTTCTGTGTGTAGGTAGCAGCCTTGTGATGGTCTGATCCCCCATCCAAGGAGTCCTACCAACTGTGTATAGGATTAAGAAACTGAAAATGCAGCCAAAATTAACATTTTGTTGTGGAGGTGTGCTACCAGAAAAATTATGTATGAGCTGCCACTGTAAGCCAGAACTGTGGGATGGAATTTACAGACACTTCCACCCATATTTTAAACATGGGAGGACACAGTTACATGCCAGAATGCTGTTAACATCTTCTGTTTACTGTCATTAAAGGAATATAAGCTTTTTGAATACCCTTTTGCTTTCATTGCAGTTTTCCATTTTATAAAAACCAGTATGGAGGAAATTCAAACTGGCAAAAAATAAGGAAAAAATTAAGTATTGTATATCCAGACCAAACGTATTAGGTGAATTTGTATCTGTATAATTATATGCAGTTTAGAAGGAAAGCGAAAGACAATACTTCCATACTCCCACACCGGGTAGTTTCTTGGCTGTATGCCATGTATGACAGATGTTCAAAATTCTAGCTACAGCAGATGAATATTTGCATTATCCATTCTTATGATAACATAATTGTACACGACTTTTCCAAGTGAAGAGGTTTTTACTCGTATCTAAATTGCACATTTAAATCCAGACAGTGAACTGAAATGCTAGAGGTTTCAAATAAATCTGTACTTACAAGAGGTATCATGGAGTGTACTAATGATACATCTTTATTCTCCAATGTTTTCATGTATCTCACAATACGAGTCTCTGAATGGTATGAGTTGAATACAGGATGAGTGAGATATGGAGATGTGCGACGAAAACTTGACAGAAATATGCTGCCTTCGTTGAGGTTACAGCTACCAGCCACCTGCAATAAAGTGTTTTCATGAAATGCAGCATGCAAACAGCAGAACCATTCCTGTGTAGGATTGTGTGGCTGTTCTGTAACACAGACAGCTAGACATTACCTTAATACTGTGAAGGATGGTTTCTGGTACAGGCAATGGTAGACAAAATTGTAACTGGACAGGTTTTTCTTTGATTATTTAGGTTTTCGTTTGCCAAATATCATTCCACTGTGCTCCATACGCATCTATGATCATCCTCGTGCTCAGGGGTTGGCAGAGAAGTAATAACTAGAAGCTGCAATGACTTACTCTGCGGTACGGAAGGAAGAGGCCAAAAAGTTACCCTACAAATCTGACTCACTGCCCCTTTCCAGGTAGTCTTATTCCATTTGCCATTTAAATATGGTTCAGATGATATGCAGTATATTACTTAAAAGACTGGCACAAGAGATAAAATTAACATATTGTAGCCCATCTTGAAATTTGACTATGTCTTCAATGCAGATAATTTTCAGACATTTTTTCAAGCAGATCTTTTTACAGCAATACATCAGCACTTTTACATCTAACCTAGAATGTATTGAAGAAATGTGATGTAAATGACCAATGACCCTTGCACCATTATTATCTGAGAGATATTTTGCATCTCATGCCTAAGATTATCCCTTTAGGAGTCCAGCAGTTGAAATGAAGTGCAGTACTTCGCTTGATTGGATTCTTTGATAGTTAATTGACTTCACGAAAGAGTCCTAACTGGAATTTATAGCCACTTGGGATGTGTGAGGCTCTTCCATCTTTGTCATGGCAGCTTTAAAAGTTAGCACTAATCACTGGGCCCAGTTTGAATAAGTGTTCTTTCAAATGGTAGTGTCACCTAGGTCATTCTGTCAGTTGCCCCAATTGATACCTCTCTGACTCTTAAGATCTCTCTAGTACTTTTGGTAGAGGATTTACAAAGGATGCCCTATGGTTTATTAGGGGGGTGGGGGCCCAGGTGCAGACTTTGAGAATACTTGGTGATCTCTGATCATCCAGTCCCCATTGGCCAGTTTGTCAACTTTGTTGAAAATACCACAGACTGGTTGAGGTCCTGTTAATGGGTGCCCATATCCATATGTTGCCATCTGAGAAGCTGTGTTCCATCTAAACTGTTCTCTTTCAATACAATATTGTTAGATCTACAGATTGTGACATGAACTAAATTGTGCACCACCTCAAATATTTCCCATTCCAGGGGAAAATTACTGTGAGCATTTCAAACTGCAGATATGAATGTGTTAGGTTGGAGTTCTTGCACAGGACCCTCTAAATACATGCCAAGTTTGCTCAAACTTCATACTCCATTCAGCAATTGTAATGTCATCTGCTTATATGTCTTATCATAAAGGTATAACTTCCACATATAAAAAGGGAATGTGGAATAATTTTCAATTTCTCAACCACAGTTTATCAACAGATAAGCAGGTACTTGTTGATACCTGCTAAAACTGTTTAGTTGAAGGTTAAAAAGGAAAGTGAAATTCGATGACCGAAATTATGTGGCACAAGAAGAAACAGTTTTAAGCCTGAGAAATTGAACGCAGAATAAGGGTAGCACATGTCTATAAATGGAAGATTTGTGGTTAGAAGACTTGAAGAGAAGAAACTGCTTAGAAAATCTAGGCACAAATAAGGGGATAACACAGAAATGCATCTCAAAAGACAAAGGATAGCAGGATGCAGACTGGTTTCATTTGGGCTCTTGTCCCTACCAGAGCAAGTGGTAGGCTCCCATCAACCCAGAAAGGCAGAAAATTTCTTGAGTTGCTGAGTGACGGTTTGCTTATCAAGAACGACTCTGTTCTATGGAATTAAGTTATTTGTTATATTGTTTCTTTGTTAGTTAATTAGCTTCCTTTGTTTTATCTTTCAGCACTTGGCTGGGTCAGAGTTGGAAGTCATACATGAAGACCAAAGTTGTGAAAATGTGCTTATTAATCTGTGTCAGTGATAAGTGAGTACTGAAAATTGGCAAGGGGAAACTGAAGTAGTCAATGTCCCAGGGCATTTTTTTTTCATCATGAATCCCATATGGTGTGCCCTAGGATTGAATTTTCATTAATGTAGCAAAAAGCAGAATGTGGCTGCCTGAGCTATGAAATGGCTTAGATGTACAGTATCCCATGAGTCACTGTTTTGTTAGAGAGGAGAGGAAGCATGAACAATTAAAAGACACAGGTACTGAAATTAATCTTTTTTAACTTACATCTTTGATGTACCCATGCTAGCATTGTCATGATTTTATTGATTTGAAGTACAGTAGGAAGAGAAGGTATCATGGAGGATGATGGGAAAGTTCAGTCCTTCCCTCACGGTCTTCAGACACTGCATCCCCAAAGCAACAGTTCGTGTGTATATGGCAAAGCACATACACTTAATAAATATAAAATTTAATGAAAAATATTAAAACAGCATGCACAGATAATCTGCATACATGTAACTGGGTGAATTATTTATTTGCATTTGTACACTTTTCTTAATTCTACTTTATGATTTTACATTTAATCAGAAAGATAAGTGGAAAGAGAATACATTGCTGTGGACATTTTTCATAACATTGTAAACCCTGTAGCAAATTTTGAATATAATTGCAGTCAGACATACCTCTTCAGCTGACAGTCTTGAACCGAAGACCCAGAGTAAGTCCTCCACATCTTGAATCCTGACTGTTTCATCAAGTGAGACACCTACCTACATAACAAGACATTAAAAGTACTCTTCCTCTGCAGTCAGTTTAAAACAAACAGTCCCATTAAGTCAGCACTAAAATTGTAGCATACATTAACTTTCTCTTAATTTTGGGTATCCATTAGTCTTGTTTACTCCGTTTATATTTTAGCTGATTTTTAAAAGAACTTGATTTTTTATGCAGATTTAATTTTTCATGGCAGTTCCTATGAAGAGTGTGGTCTTATGGGTTGTACTATCATGTAGTTAGGAGAGAGCCTAATGTTTTGGATGAATATAGTGCCTCCATCTTCAGGGTCAAAGTGTAAGCCATGCAAGAAACCATCACAAGCAGGCAACAGGCAGAGCCATCTGTTTCTGCTGATTATTGTTTAGCTCACTCTGAAGACAGAGGCAATATTGTCCTCTGAAATACTGGGCTCTCCAAAATGCATGACATTACAAGCCAGAGGATCATATTCTTAATTCATTTTTAATTTGATTTATATTTGATGAAATACTGAAACAAGTTATCTCTTGTGTAAAGCAGCGGTTCTAGCTGACCACACTGAACAAAAATTAAATTCTGTCATCAGCATACCATGAAGATACCCCTTGCCAGGTGTCATCCAAATTCAACAAATGGTTTCAGAACTGAAATGCATGGACTTTACTTTTGATACAGCATTCTTCATATTCCAAATTGTGTACAGATTATTTTATAATTGTAATGGAAGCAGCCATGGGTTTGGTAGTATTAAATGGATTCAGTTCCTTGGTTTGTAATATTTCTATACTCTGTGTTAACAGAAGGAGCTGGTATAACAACTGGTTACAGGCTGGATGACTGAGGAGTCAGAACTTGACTTGTGGTAGGGGCAAGAATTTTCTCTTCTCCACATTGCCCAAACTGGCTCTGGGGTCCATTCAACTTATCCAGTGGGTACCAGGGGTAAAATGGAAGGGGCATGAAGCTGACCACTCACCTCCAGCTATTGCTGAGGTCAAGAAAATGTGGATCTATACATCCACTCCCCCATACACCTTCATGGCATAGTGCTTAATTAGTTAAGCACAAGGACAACTTTAGGTTTTTACTTTTATGTTGACAGGAAATAAAAGTGTATATTTTGTAAATATTGCATTATTTTAAACATTAATATACACTGAGGTGGTAAACTTGAATACAAAGACAGCTTTGCAGGATTTGAGATTATCATGGCATGCCTCCAACTATAGGATATGGGTCTTTACCCTGAAGATGGAGGCAACATCCTAAACTTCGATAATAATCTACCAGAATACACTGTGTAAAATCCAAGAAGACAGCAGTCTTCAAAGACAACTGTCTATGCAAAATCTTGAAGTGTTAGAAGATGAAGTTTCATACCGTTCCATCAGGATAAAATCTGAGGTTGATTTGCTTTTGGCGAGCCCTGTGTTGAATCTCGCCCTGATCCATTGCTGGGCTAATTCGTACTGTATCAAAGAATACTTGATTGATAACAGTGTTTCCACATTCCCGAACGCCTGAAATATACATAACAAGACTTGTTATTGACCATGTATACCTAGAGGTAAATTATGTAATTTGAAATTGAGAGGTACCTGATTGAGGGCTGCTATACTAACTGTGGTTTCTCCTGGGTTTTGTCAGACTCTACAGCAAATGACAGACTATTGCTACTTTATCTTATATCCCTCCTGATTCATCATGTATAATCATCCCACCTTATAACATTAGTATGTTATACAACACAGCAGTTGGTACAGCATTTTGGAATAATGGAACGGCTATCCGATCAATTGGCTGGCTCCATGGCAGTTGACATTAATCTTCAGCTTATAACGAAGTTATCTCTTTTTAATGAACCTATAGATTCTTCATTACATTAAATTTTGTATAATAAGAGATTATGTAAGTGTAGAATCCACAGGTCAGGTAACTAGACACTGGGTATTCACTATGAAGCCTTGGATTCAGTCCAAAGTGACTTCAGGTGAGATTTGTGGTGGATGAAGTGCCACCAGAGCAGGAATTTTCTGAGTTTCTTTAGCTTCCCTCTGCTATTTATTCCACCGTTGCTCCACACTCATCTGTCATTACCCTCTGAAGTGTGTGGTAGTCATAACCAGTAGCATGAAGTCCTGCTCTTATACTTCCACTCTGGAGACTTCATCTCAGACCCAGACTGGTTACATAATAAGAAAGTTAGTTCAGGATGTCACAAACGTATATAAAAATATTATACTAATATATCCCATGTTTGAAATACCAGCATGATGGCTCTGTGATCTCTTGAACTATCTAGGGCTTATGTCAAGTATGAACAAATTGTGGTATTCTTATTGAAACTGTATGACTCATTTGCATACAGTAATATATTTTTGTACCTGCACTCAACAGAAGAGCTGAATTGTGAATCCTGGTTGCAATTTCCTTCAGTCCATGAGGTCCATGGTACACAGCATACATGGCTGACATGTTGGCTAGAAGTGCTTGGGCTGTGCAGATGTTGCTGGTTGCCTTATCTCGCCTGATGTGTTGCTCTCTAGTCTGTAAGGCCAGGCGGTATGCATCATGGCCACTTGCATCCCTGTGCACAAATTGAATTGTCAGTGGTGATATGAAACTGACAGGTGAGATGATGGTGATTTTTGAGTTAGTAATGACATTGTTAAAGTGATTTGATTATAATAATGATATTTGTATGGTGATTGTGAACTATTGGAGTCCAACTGGGTCCACTTGGCACTGCGGCCACTGATAGGCTTATTGTAACCTGCCCCGGGTGGTTATGATGATGGAGAATTTGGTGGAATGAAGATTGGCAGGGAAAACCAAGTACTCGGAGAAAATCTGCCGCAGTGCCACTTTGACCACCACAAATCCCACTTAACCAGAACCGGGATCGAACCCGGGCCGCGGCGATGGGAAGCCAGCTAATTGTGAACTATGTATTGAAGAGAATGTAAAAGGAAGTGATCATGACATGTTTTATGGTACTGTTACAGAATTTGTCTAGAGGGACTGAGGGAAACTATGATAATTTCATCAGCAGAGTCAGTTTTCAGACTGAAATTCGAATCTAGACCTAAATACAAACTGCTGTACAGACCACTGAATCTTGGTGTTTGTTGAGAAGTTGAGAACATGGCCTGGAAGGGCAAGAGCAAAATTATGGCATGTTGTAAAGTATGTTCCCGAAGAATTAATCTGCATGATCAGAAGAAGAGAAACAGAAACAGCTATTCCCCAAAATGCATATCTATAGAAGTGTTACTTACTTACTTACTTACTCTCATGGAGCTGAACCGTTCTGGAGGAGCTGCCAATTCTGCTGCTACTCAAGAATTTCCAAGCATTTTATGGAACCCGAAGGTTCATTACCATGTTCACAAGAGCCCTCTGCTGGTCCCTATCCTGAGCCAGATCAATCCAATTAATACCATCCTGTCCTATCTCTCTAAGATCAGTTTTAATATTGTCCACCCACCTATGCCTTGGTCTCCCCAGTGGTCTCTTTCCTTCTGGCTTTCCCATCAATATCCTAAACTGGAGTAGAGTACAAGTTATGAAGCTCCTCATTATGCAGTTTTCTCCAACCTCCTGTCACTTCATCTCTCTTCGGTCCAAATATTCTCCTCAACACCCTGTTCTCAAACACCCTCGGTCTATGTTCCTCCCTTAATGTCAGAGACCAAGTTTCATACCCATACAGAACCACAGGTAAAATTATAGTTTTGTATATTCTAATTTTTATGTTTTTGGACAGCAGGCAAGAAGACAAAAGGTTCTGGACTGAATGGTAGCAAGCATTACCTGAGTTCAATCTCCTCCTGAATCAGGTTTCGACCTTTTATCATTG
This sequence comes from Cryptotermes secundus, assembly GCF_002891405.2. Classification (NCBI taxonomy): domain Eukaryota; kingdom Metazoa; phylum Arthropoda; class Insecta; order Blattodea; family Kalotermitidae; genus Cryptotermes; species Cryptotermes secundus. The sequence continues at coordinate 2,372,562 of NW_019741981.1, forward strand.
TTCCCAAATATCTGAATTGTGCCACAGTTTCAAAACATCTGTTTCCTATCTTTATATCATGATTTTGCCCTATATTTTGGTGATGAGACAACAACATATACTTAGTCATGTTATATATAATAAATGTTAAAAGCATTCACTTATGATGTGATATATTTTAGGAGTATGAAGTATTAGAAATTAGATCTTCATGTTTTCATTGCTTATAGATGTGTCTGTAACATCATACAAGTTTCAAAGTTCTGATATTCATCAGTTATTGTCAAATCACTGACTTTTTTTGTGGTTGCCATAAAACTTTCAAATATATTTTAAATATGAACCCCATTCTCAGTAAATCAAAGCCAGAAGTATTAGTTTACCAGTGCTATATAAACATTTAATTGGTAATGCTAGATGATGTTATGTATTAAATCGACATATTCACTTGCTTGTGACTTTGGATTTTATAACTTAACCAGATAACTATAGTAGACCAGCAGTGTTCTTGGCTTATTGGAGTTCTATAGAGTACACCAGAATTTTGTCACTCTGACACAGCGTGGCTATGAGAATATGTGGAGCTATAATCTACATCCCATATGTCCTCATAATGTGGTGCTTAATTAAGCACAATGGCAGCTTTAACTTTTTAAACTGAGCACCAGCACCATTTGAAGACATTTGATGTTGTCATATGTGGTTGATGCTTTAGTATCCACACAACACACTGCATGTGCTTTGTTAGTGCACTATTCATAGCAAATGATACAACAACAAATTTTTTTATTCATGGTTTATTTAGTGACACTGTCAGTAGTATATAAGCCAAGTGGTATCAGGAGTATAAATCAGTAATGTAGACCAGTTAAAGAAAATGATTTGAAAAGCATAAATTCAGACATTCTCAATACAAAACAACAGATGAGCCCCATGCTGAACTTCAACAATACAGGTTGTTTCTTTTCCATTTTGTGTTAAACTCATGTTTCTGGCACTCACTGTTACAAAACAGAATCTGAAAACCACATAACTTTTTTGACACATGGTATAAAAAGCGACCTTTAAATACCTACCGAGTGACTCCTATCATGCGGCCAGGCATGAGTCTAACCAGTGATTGTCTGCAAGCAAAGAAACCTGCATGGGGACCTCCGTAGCCAAGAGGCACGCCAAATCGCTGGCTAGTTCCTACAGAGATGTCCACATCAAACTCACTCGGAGGACGAAGTAGTGTGAGTGCTAGCAGGTCTGTAGCACAGCAAATCAGAGTCTGCCCACAGACAGTTGGACAGATTTATTATGTTCCAAGAATTACAGTAAATCTCCACAGAAAGACAGAAAGAGGCACTCACTGAATATTACAGTAACATAATGTATTTAGAAGAACTGCTGAGATAATATTGCCTCTAGCAAAGACTTATATCCTTTATTTGTACATCATTCTCAGATGCTGTCATATTTACTATTTCATTGTTATAATTTGCACTGTGCCACAGACTGACTCAGTGTTCTTTTGTTTACAGTAACTACTTATAGAGACACAGTGTAAAGAGGAAGGCTTCATTGCAAGAATTTATTTCTTTAACATTGTTTGGTAAAGAGCATAGGTTGTGAAGATAACAAGATAAATATGAATAATTAACTGGAAGGGATGTGAAGAGAAAGAAACATGGCCTAATTTAAGGTACTTTTCCAGTATTCATCTGGAGGGGACTAAGAAATACCATACAGCCACTTTGCAGGCTGAGAAATGGATTTTGAACTTCCTGAATATTAACGATGAGTGCCAACCACATGACTGGGTGAACAGCTGGAATGTACAAGCAGTTTCATAACTTAGATGGTTTTGTTATAAACCATCCCTGTTTAGCAGAGATTGGTAGATCATGCATTGCATGAAGGCATATGAATCCTTTGGTTTAAAAACAGCCTCCAGATTTATAATTTTCTTTTAAAATTCCTTTTATGTTAGCAATCATAATCTGATCATTGGAATTTAGGTTTCTGTAGAAAACATCTGAGAATAACTGACTTAGGAGAATCTGTAGGAAGGCTTTCCAACGCAAGAAACATTCTTGGAATTTCCAAGTTTCAAGTATTCTCACAATTTCTCATTGCTGTTGAAGTTGTAACTTACATAATAACGAGGAGCAATCAGTGAGAGCAAATCTAATGCTTTGTTAGTAACTTACACCATTGGAATGAGCTCTCTGGACTACTTCAGAGAAATCATGAACAGAACCCTCAGTATCTGGATACTGGAAAAGCACCCCAGCAACATCTCGATTGGAAAAGTCTGCTGCAAACACATTTCCCAACTCAACTGTAAGCCCCAGTGAGTCAGCTCTAGTCTGGACCACTGACACAGTCTGAGGGTGAAGTTGGTCAGAAAGGAACAGGCGCCACCTCTTGGTCTGCCTGCAGAAGGAACATTAACTTGAACACAGTAGTAAAATGTAATTTGGTTGTAAAATTGTTACTAATGCAAAATTTAATATATATATTAAATTAACGTTAATGATATATTGACATTTTTTTATACAAAAATTAAAATGGAACCTTGTCATTTGTAATTGTGATTGCATATTTCTGAAGGTTAAATGCATGAAGACTGAAATGTTTGTATTAAACCATTTTTATGATATTGTATTTTTCATATGCTTGAGTTTGTTTGGATTTTTAAAAAATACAATTTAAGTACTTAGTAGCATAGAATTTTAGCTAAGTTTATAAATTGTTTAAATATTAAATGCATTTACCATGAAGCAGAATTCTTATATAAAATCAAGTCATACAGCCAAATACTAGTTCTGATATGTTTGAAATGTACTCAGTCTCCATGACTAGCAGACTTCATTGCAGAGAGTGAAAGATAAACTGAGAGTCTGGACATACCAACTTGAAACACTCTGTCTCCTAAGTGTCTATGAGCTTTCTAATGGGAACTGATTGTATGACTGGTTAACTGCTGTTTACATGAGCCATCACATGCAGTGATCTTAATTAACTAACTAAATAAATAAACTATGTGGAAATAGGACTCCAATATTTGATGGCACTAGTTCCAGAACCTATCACTGAAGATGAATCTGAGCCAATTCAGTGAAACTCCTATCCCTATCTACCCATCCCCTTGTCTTCATAATGTCTCCTTTCCCAGAGGTTCTTTTATCCCCATCTGAATTATATGTGTACCCCAGAACGCCTTTATTTTACAACCATAACAATAATAGGTGAACAGTGTGTATGATGGAGTTTCTTTTTATATGATGCCTCCCATATCACACTTCCTCTCTCCTAGGTCTGAATTTTCCTGGGAATATTGTTTCCAAGCACTTGAAATATGTATTGTACCATCGAAGTTGAAAGATCATACCAGTCATTTTACCTATGACAAAGACTCATGGCTTCAGCTGCTGCAGTACCCTCATCCAGCAAGGAAGCATTAGCCACTTCCATACCAGTCAGATCAGTGACCATTGTCTGGTAGTTGAGGAGCCCTTCCAGACGGCCCTGAGCAACCTCTGGTTGGTAAGGTGTATACTGAGTTGTCCTAGAAACGAAGTGCCAGTCATATTACTTGTCTTTGATTATGTTTGGGCTTAAAAATATGGAGGTTATGGAAACTTCAATAAAACAGGGATTGGATATAGTCTGTATCACGCACACGCAAGCATGCTTGCGCGTCATGTCCTAACCACAATAATAACCCAGAATAAAATCAAAATATAATAACTCCTAATAAATCCTTACAAATTGTGCTGCATTTCAATTGCGTGGGTATGGAAAATAGGAAACAAAAGTGGAAAGATTTACAACCTCACTGCATTACACATGTATTACATATGTGTTCCTTGTTATCACTTGCATCTAGTCTTACAAGACATTTGTTAGACAAATGTGGCAGTCAATCAAGGAAAATAAGAGGACCTGATAAGAAAAGATTGTGTTTCAGGAGGACTGCAGTGCATACCCCTTTAGATCATTGAAAAAACAAAGAAATTATAGAAGAGCAACAAATTTAACAAATAATTTATGAACAATACAGAAGAAATTTTAATGTTGACAGGATGAACTCTGAAAGGATTTTGAAAAGATACTATAAATCACCCAGAAGGAAAAAGAATTTTAATTACAGCTCTGAGACAATGGAAGGATTCTGTTTTGTAATATTCGTAACAGGCCTTAATAAGCCTAAAAATATTATATAGACAGGGTTTGGATTGGTAATTGGATTTATTTAACACCTACAGATCATAACTATATTGCTATAGCCAATTCACACACTACAATTCACTACAGCATGCACCAAGTCTTCTCACTCTGCTGTATCTTCACTGGTTGTTGCCTGGTAACAGCTTCCAACGTTGTAGCTTCCGTGTCCACGTTGTTACTGACTCACAACTCACTAAACTGTAGACTTGTCCTGCTTATAACACCCCTCCCAACATTTCTTTTACAGTAGCATCATGTTGCTATTGCACGGACTGTGTAGAGAACACTGTTTCTGGGTTACTCCATTGTTAAGTGTTATGAATCTTTTGCACCATTACTTAACAATGGTCGTTGTTTGCAGAGCCATTACGTAGCAACAGCTGTTGTATAGCTGCTTATTTAGTTGTCGTTGCCTAGCAATGAGTGTACATGCCTCAATATACCGAAAAAGATGAGGACAGTGATGTATTCATGTATGATGTATTCAGGTATTGCAAAGCTGATCTTCCTAGAGATATCGATGCAAAGTCTGTTGTTACTTTACCTTGTATTTTGTTAAATATTCACCACACTGGAAAATATTTAAAATAAAACTTGTAGATCTATACCATAATGTCATGTACCAAGTTTTTGTACATTGAGCAATATTTGAGTAAATAGGAAACATTAATTTGAGAGTCATGTAATAAATGAATTATACTTCCCAAGATTTATGGAACCCGAAGGTTCATTACCGTGTTCACAAGAGCTACGCAATTGGCAACTTCTCAAGAAGGGCTCAGCTCCATGAGTAATGAGTGAAACGAGTTATACTGGATTGATATGAATCAAAATTAGTTTGCTAACTTCTAGCATAGACTTCTGATATAGAATTTAATTAAAATCAATATATTGAGTAGATACACTGACAAGACCTGACCATTGAATGTTCATTCTGTCCAGGGACCACAGAAAATCTTGGTTCATGATGAAATTATGAGCAGATTAGACCCTGGAAATATGCATTATCATTCAGTTCATAAATTGATATCTCCACATTTGTTTCCATTAACCTGAATATACACTGTATGGCAACCTACCATCCAGGATTCTCAAATATATTTCTCATGATCGTGTGTGGCACACAGCAATTATTGTAACCCATTCCAATGTAGCTTCTCCAGATTTTGTTTTTCTCAGCTATCTCTCTGATGCGATTTATCAACTCGTATTCTCCTGTGATCAGAAAATTAATATTTGATGTTGTACACATAAATTACCATTGAAGACAGGCAACATCTACCAGTTTAAAGACTGAAGTTTCTGAGGAAACTTTGTTAATACATCAGAGTATAAATACTTTTCAGAAGGTTCCAAAGGCAGTTACTTGTGAACAATTAATGGGAAAAGACATTTTTGTTGAACTGGTTGATTATAGTACATTCCTAGGCTATTTTTAGTTTTATGCCAAGTTTGGTTCAGTATGGTTTGTTTAAGTCAATTAACTTGGTTCTCTTTTCATGACAAGTATGTTTACCAGCGTTTTAATCATAGTGTAGGCCTTCTGGATTGTAATGGAGTGAACCTGAAACACCCAAACAATCCTGTCTCCATCTCATTAATTTCTTTTAATAATGAATTTTTTACATCTGTTTTAGAAAAAATATATGTGCATGGGATTGTGCTATCATAAATTGTGGTTATCAGAAGGTTATAATTCTTATCACATAATTGTGTTTCAACTGTCATTCACAGAGGAGTTAAAAAGTGTCACAAATTGTTTGCTACAAGTATAACATACCCACTGGTTCTTCAATTTCCAAATCTTTGTTAAGTCGAATTTTAGCAGGAACAGCCTTGTCTGTCATTTCATCAAGAGTCTATAAACAAAACAAATGGACTCACAATGCAGCCAAGTATTCTGTATTAATGTGAGTGTAAATATTCCACTCCAGTTTCTGCTTAGGTCAGACTAAATTTTCTTAAAGGCATAACTTGTGTTTTAATACTGTAATTAGGTATTGAAAGTTTTTAATCCAATAGAAGGAGTTGAGGGATTAGCTTATTGTTCCAATGTACATCATGGCCATGATTTCAAATTATACTTTAGTCAGTAACTGTCTTTGTGCAGGCTATTGAGGCCCATAAGGTTGTGAGAAGTTAAGTCTCCCACATTTTTTAGACAGTCGGCTCACATATGGTGGTGAGGTTGTAAACCTCATGTGCTGGCCACCCTTTACCCCAGGAAGTTTCCTGGTACTCATTTCTGTTAGAGGCTGGGTCGACCCCAGGGCCATAGTGTGGCTTGAAGTATTAGGTCAATTGAAGACTGCAATGACCTCGTTGAGAATCGAAACTGTGACCTTCCGGCCTATAGTATAGTGCCTCAACCAACTACACTAACATGTGCTGGGATAGTATAGTTATAGTGACGGGCTACAGGCTGCATGACAGAGGGGTTTGGAGTTCAAGTCCCAGTAGGGTAAAGAATTTTGTCTTCACCTTGTCCAGACCAGTTCTGGGGCCCATGCAGCCTCCTATCCAGTGGGTACTGCATGTTGTTTCCCTGGGAGTAAAGATGCCAGGGCGTGAAGCTGACTACTCATCTCCAACTAGTGCCGAGTTCAAGAAAATGTGGCTCTATATATTCACTCTCCCATATGCCCCCATGGAATAGTTTTTAATTGGTTAAGCACAGGGACAACTTGAGTCAGAAATATTTCTTGTTCTTTACAGTTGTAAATACGTGTGATAGAGATTATTGTTATTTTATTTTGGGGAAGAACTGATTAAGTACAAATTCTGTATTCATTGAATCTGTTATATATAACATTAAAATATCTCAGTGTCCCATGTTTATAATAGTTAACTTGTAAGCAATGTTTCCTACATATTTGTATGGAATTCAAATTTCAAATTCCAACCTCTGATGGTTGTACATACTGCAACAAGACTGTCTTAACAAAAGTTGTATATTAGTGATAGCTGTATTACCAAACATCATTTCAAGACACTGTGTTAAATGGTGTTGGTGTTACTCCAACCTCACAAGTTCATGCATCCATCATGCTGTTGTTATTGACTGTAGAAAATTAAAATGTGAAGTGCCACCTCTAGTGGCATTACATCTTTACAGGATTTCATGAAAATTTTCAGCTAGATCAGAAGTTGGAAGAAAACAAATACACAGCATGCTAATAACATAAGCCTTCTTTTGCCCTTAAAGAATGAGAGTATGCCAAAAGAAAATCAATCAAAATTATAGACTTTTAGTGCCCTATTATGCTGATTGTGTCATTTAAGTAACAGTTTTAATTATATTTAGTTATTTAATTCTATACTTATTTATTTGGTTGTGTCATACTTAAAAATTGCATGTTATGTAGCATTGGATGAAAACTTGTATTATATGATAATTCTCAAAGGAACTTCCAGATAGAATTAAGGGCTGAAACTGAGCAAATATAAAGAAACATGTGCAGAAAATAAAAAATCCCTTATATGTTTCATGAGTTCAAACCTGACTTCACTTCTTTGGACATCCATTAGTTTAGATTTTGAATCCTCTAAGCCCTAAGTGCCCATGGCACAAGTGTTCGTTTTTTCGAACATGGTCAATAAATAGTAAATAAATTCTGGTCCTTACATTTTTACAACTGGAGCTTAATTTGTGGCTTCAGCTTCGAGGACTAGGCAGCTTCAAATGTTTAGGATTTTCTTAAATGTTGTAACTCAGCATTTAGTGTGACCTTATCCAGAAGCCAAAGCCACACAGCAAATAAATTGTTTAATTTCCAATATTAGACACAGGGTGCTCAAAATTAAGTAAATTGAAGAGAAAACTGGGAAAGCATAAACCATTTTGTTTCTATTGCCAGGAATTCACTAATGTTATAGATTGTGTTCTTCAGAATATCCATCACAATGAAAACCACTTTAACTTACTCTAAATCCAAGAAGTTCCAGCATCTGTGTCTGTTCATGTTCCCTGGGTCCAATGTGCCGAGCTGGAAATTCTTCACATCTTGGAAACAACTTGGCTAAGCGTTGGAGTCCGTCATTATTAAATTCATTAACTGTAGTGTTCAATATATCATTTGGCAAGGGGTTGGGATTTGTTGTAAGAGTACAATATTTTGTATATTTAGGCAGTCTCTTCTTGAATAGCTCTATTAGCTTCTTGTTCCCATGTATACTAGCAGCTGTAATTCTGTGCATGATTCTTAGTTACAAATTGAAAGTAACAAATCGGGTATAATACTTCAGTGTATCACATTCACAACTAAGCTGCATGAAGATGTTTATGTCCTATATGTAAGAATAAAGTTGTTTCTTATGTTGAGTTCAAGAATAGCATATGTTAATGTCTGTGACTTCAGATCTATGCTAGAACAATTAGATACTGAAATTTTCTCTTTGCCTTTACTTCGGGGCAAATAATTAGGACTGTTCCTGTGCTTAAACACCAAGACAAGAATGCATATAAGGGAGATGGAGGTAAAGCTCCATATGTACTTAACCTCAGCATTTAAGAGTGGTGAGTGGTCAGACATTTCAGTTTCCTGTCAATTTATTTTTTTAAATAAATATTAGAAAATTTGATAACACTTTTTCAGACATAATTCTAACCATTCTTTGAATAATGTAAGGGCAAAATCTAGAAAAAGTTCGCTAGAATCTGGTTGTGAAATGAAGTTGTATGAAGGAGAGAACTTTGGGATTACTTAGTCCAATGTATAGTACTCTGAAAGAACACAACGTTTCATAAACTGGATCTGTTTTTATCTTCAGATGGAAGGCTGTGAAAAACACTATCAGTTGTTTCTGTTAGAAAGAGTTAATCTCATTGATCCAGTGGTTGAGATAGCTATTTCTATCAGAACAAACTCAGCACATATCTCCCTGTCCTTTCATTTGAGAACAGAAAAGCATCCAATTTCCAAAAGGTTATATTCTTTCAGAAAATTAGACAATGGACAAGGTCCATAAACTCAATAGTCCCAAGTGTAATAGTGAAGATGTGTACTAAAGAAGATTGAGACTAGCTCTTTCTTATGGGCCACTGACTAGGTCTGTCCTGCCCCATCCACCTGAGGATAAAGACAGATCCAGTCTTCGAAACATGGTTTTTTGTCTTATACATACCAGACGATGGAGAGAGTCCAAAATAAGCCTAATAGTTCTGTACAAGATATCCCTTATTTAGTTAAAAACAAAGAATTATTTTCTTGGAAGGGAGTGGTTGCTGCTGTTAGCAAGCATAACTGTTAAGTATGGTGGTATGGCCATAGCTAGTAGGATCACAGGTTCAAATCTCACATAGGACATAGACGTTTTCATGTGATACCAAATACCACCAATCACTATAATTATTTCCATTTCCAATCAATTAAGGGTTCTGTAGATAACTCAGTTCTGTCTGAAGAATTGTAGGACACAATTCCTGAGACTGAAATATCTAAAAAACTGAGATAAATACTCTGAGGAAGAGATAGAGGAAGTACATTATTTTTTTTAATGCTAGTGGGGTGGGGCTAAATCCCTTGTACTGTGGCCACTTCTGGTCTATTGTACCAAAGTACATTATTTAGAATAGGATTTTACATTCGAATAGCAAGGAATGCCATTGGAACTCTAAGGTTAAAGTATCCCAAAACATAAATAATAGTATTGTTTACTAAAGTGTTTCTTTACTGGCTTTCCTCGTTAAATTCCTCAGTATCATGAAGAACAGTGTCATTTTCAATTTTATGAGTAATGTATGGTTTTACAGAATCACTGTCGGTAATGAGAATATTACAGTTCATGTAAAATAAAGAAATGTATTTACTTGCCAGTTTCAGATTTTGTGTATTGTCATTTTAGAGGGTCACTCAATATACCTATGTTACTTGGAAATACAATACTGGTGTTCTGCTATAAGCCTGTTTGTGAATACTGTATTGTATGTGACAAAACACACGTTCTTTCTGTTGTCATTGTCATTGTTGTCATGGTGTTCTGCTATAAGCCTGTTTGTGAATACTGTATTGTATGTGACAAAACACACGTTCTTTCTGTTGTCATTGTCATTGTTAATGCTGCCGGTGCTGCTGTTTTCATTAGAACGGCATGGCGCTAATGAGCAGTATGGTTAGCATATCAACCACATACAGTGAATAAATAACACCTCTCAGATTAATCAGTGATACAAAAATTTTTACATCCCTCAAATCTGTGTATGATACATTTCTTCTGCAATCCAGCTTTATCATCAGTTTCAAGATATCATACTGAACAGTCATTAATTCACTGTAGATACTTTCCTACATCAGGTTTTAAAGATGTAATTACACATTTCTTATAAAGCTTCCCCACCTCAGTTTCTTCCAGTTTATTCAGATTTGAGGATTTTCATATAAATATGGTGTCCTCATTAGCCGTTCTTACTCACAGAAGTGTAGTCAGAATTGTGAAAGTTTCATGTCCCTGATCAAATACGTATGTTGTTCACTCAGTTGACACAAACTGAAATTAAGACAATGATTTCTGCATTTTCATTATGGTGCCTTGCACATTATAAACCGCCAATTGATACATATTCCACTCATACTCTCTAAGATATTGAGACACACACACAGAATGTTGGTTCAAAGTTTATCTTCTTTTCAGGGTCAGCAAGATGATAAGTATCATACAGAACAAGTGGCTATAGACCATCAGTTTTATATTTCATTAAAATGATTTAGTTGGATGGAGGAAAGCTTCAGATGCAAGAGGTCCTGGGTTTGAATCTACTTAATCAATGCAGTTGATAAATTACAATTTCATAAAACAAAGGGAATGGAAGGAGTCCAAATCCATGACAAAGACTGAGAAATGTTGAGAGATTTTTTTGAACGCTTGTACAACATCGGACAGAAGAGTACTGTAAAATTGCACAGATTGGAAAATATGTGCACTGCCCTTAGGTGTAAATGCTGTATGAGCCCCTTCAGTTCAGTTATTCAGTATAGAGGAGGTGGGTTTCCCCATGCACTGGGACTAATAGTCTATTGTACGTCCCCCTTTAATTTCTACTGTCGCCATACCCTACCGATACTGGTGCCCGCTATCTTCCCTTTCTGCCAGCGAGGTCGGCCCTCTACTGGCAGTGGTACCCGATAATTCTCCCCTTTCTGCCAGCAAGGTCGGCCCTCTACTGGCATTGGTACCTGATAAGTTCCCCAGCTACCGGAGGCACTGGAAACTACTTGGGCGGGAAATATTTTGCCTAATTTTACTCAGAGGTCTCCTAGAGACATGAGGATCTTTTACGTGCCGTAAATCTACGACACGGGACCCACGGTTTAAAGTCCCTCCCGGAGGACTTGTTCCCTGAATTTTTCCGCCCTTAAAAATTCCACGACCTCCACCGGGTTTTATGAGCCCCTTAATAACACATGTATATGGTGCATAACTTAAAATAACTATCTCAATTGGCTGACTAACAGTTTATGTAGGGAACTACGTTATAAAGGAAGAAAGATTGAAGAATGTGCTTTAACTGGTTATACTTTCAGATAATGAAGTGTACTCCTATCTTTCTTGGGTAAAGGAGAGTATGAAAAAGTGACTATTGCAGCATGTCATATTATGTGACTGACTACTTGTAATTTAAATCTCCCGTTTTGCTATGGAATATACTCGTACATCTTACATCAGTCTACCACCAGTTCACTATTTAGGACAACATACAAATACCGGTATTTATTCTAAAATTCTACAATTGCAAAATAAACATGAATCCAGAAAACTTGCTAGTGGTACAAATATTTATTTTCTGAATTTATTTTATGGCCGCGCCATAGCTCAAGAGGTTAGTCGCTGGCTTCCCACCGCGGCGGCCCGGGTTCGATCCCGGGTCTGGTCAAGTGGGATTTGTGGTGGACAAAGTGGCGCTGGGGCAGGTTTTCTCCGAGTACTTCGGTTTCCCCTGCCAATCTCCATTCCACCAATTGCTCCACAATCACCCTCGCCTATCATGTGGGGCTGGTACAATAGGCCAGAAGTGGCCGCAGTACAAGGGACTTAGTCCCACCCCACTAGCATTAAAAAAAACAAAAAACATATGACAGTTGTACTTACGCAGATACAATTAAGTATTCCTTATCCATGTGTAGCAACTGTGTGATGCGGAAACTTATCTTGTGACGTTTGTTATTTCTTGATAACTTTAAATTTCTAAAGAAATGTTATTTTTTAATGACACATTTTGTATTCCATATATATTAGTACTTATTTGTGCTGTCTTTACTAATGCTCTCAATAGTTCTGAATTCATAACAGTAAATGTCAGGATGATTAGTAAATAATGAATTTGAAAAGAATATGCAACGAAGTGGCCTTGACCTAATTTGAGGCTACAGCTCCAGCATTTCCCATGAGGGACTCAGAAAAATACGAAAGAAAATACCCTTGAATAAAAAAGCACAGTTACTACTCAATCGACCATGGCACTCACCGAAATGAACTATATTTAAAATCGGGATGGTATAATAAAAATACCCATAAACGATCTGCATCCATGTTGTAATTAGTGATGCTTGGTTCAGCAAAGAGCTTTATATACATTAAATCACGCCAGCAGACTCTTTCTGCCTAGCGAGACTAAATGAGATGCTAGGAACAGCAGAAAACATACGCGAACAATGCACCCCAGGTGGAAATGGAGACAATGTCCGGAACCGGAACTTCGACAATGCGTGGTCATCGCCATTAAACAGGATAAGGATAAGCGTTGAAGCAACACGAAATCGCCTATATATTAATACTTGTTAAGTATCAGGACATATTTAAAAGAAAACACATTTGTTTAATGCTACTTCCGTTAGTGTATTTGGCTCTTTACTTGTTCACTTCGCCACTACGCACAAATTCTCCTGAAGTCCCTACAGCTACGAACCCACGGACTCCATGACCTATATACAAGTACGCCTTCATGTCGTTGCTTTCAAGCAATGTAGAAACAGGAGTAGAAGAGTATAAGATTCACGAGTCACACAGACATGAATGCTGCTCCCGGAGGTGGGGAATGCTCCAACCCCTTCCATCTAGCTAAGTAAAAACGGATAGACTTACGTAACAGTCAATAGCGCGAAATTTCCACATACTCTGACAAAACTATCATGAGTGTCGTAAATCTTAAGACAGGTTTATTTACATGGCTGCATAACATTTATAGATTGCTGCCAATGAATAGTCACGATACGAACAAAAGTTCTGCAGAAAACACGTAATTTTCATTTAACGACAAAAGAACGGAAGGAAATTGTAAAATGTGGCTTTACGTGCACCTGCCTGGTTCATCTCTGATGTTTCACTGGACGTGTGTGTTAGTTTCAGATGAACCTTGTGTAGGTCTGAGAACTGCCGGTTTCAGATTTTTTATTTCACAAGGGAAGATAGATTTATTAACACAATATTGTTCCTGTGTGTGTTCTCCAATAATATTTAAATCATTTGACACCTTTCTCTAATCGTTACTGTAATTTTTATAAAGGTAAAGCTGTTCTTGTGCTTAACTAATTAAACATTACGCCAGGAAGGCGTATGGGGGGTGGATGTATAGATCCACGTTTTCTTGACCTGGGCACTAGCTGGAGGTGAGTAGTTAGCTGTACCCCCGGATAGGACGGCTCCAGAACCAGTCTGGACGACATGGAGAAGAGAAAATTCTTGATCCTATCAGGACTCGAACTCCGACCCCTCGGTCGTTCATCCCGTAGACAGTCGCTGTACCGACTGAGCTATCCCGGCTGCCACTGTAATTTTTATATAAATAATATTACTTCGATGCCTTAATTGTAATATTTTGAAACAAGTGGAACTATCAACTTTGAGCTGCGCGATTTTCGATCACGCTGTACAAATATCAGGGAAATGAGGTGTAAAAACTAGATTTAGGTCCATCCTGGAATTTCCGAAATGAGTTTTGGTAATTTTTTTTTCCACTGACATCGGGATCCTCACATGAGAGAGTTCGCTATCGAGGAGCTTCTTCTCCAGCCTCACATGTTAACTAGCTATCTTAGTTCTTCAGTGAGACAAAAGCAGTTACGTTGGTGGGCACTGCAACGACACATGCGGGACTGGATCCAATAGAAAGCTTTATCCGGTCTGTACGACACTACTTTCTAGCAACCGGGCGCAGTTGATACGACACAACACGGAACTTTTAAGTACGGGGAAGTGCCTGAAGATGACAACATGTGCCATGCCTATCTTGGAGAGCAGTTAAACGCGGAAGAAAGTGAAAACAACGCAGTTCTTTTGCAAAAATCTGTGGCTTGCTTGTCTATTCAACAAAGTGAGTCGAAGAGTATTTCAATTATAGTGTGAGTTATGGCGAATAGTATGCGTATTGGAGTTTCATGGTTCGTTATAATTGTTACTTTAACAGCTTTGAAATCTTTCAAAACCGAAGACGATGCTGTTCTCGCTGAACCAGGAGGTACTGCATTTATTTTAAATTCTGTATTATTGCTTGCGCGAATTGCAAGTGAAAGTGAATGGATAGAGTTGATTATCTTACTGTTATATTGTGTTCAGATGGAGCCGTGTTGACGCCTTCAAGGGGGAGGGGTGGTGGGATTCGAGCGAGAATTGAAAGGATCAACGCTAGAAGACAAGAACGGGAACAGGCACGGAAGGCGAGAAAAGAAGTTTGTTATGGTTCGTAACTAATGATTAAATTTATTTTTAAAACACTGCTTTCTGAAATCTTCAGTGCATTTTGAACAGTTCTGTTGAAAAAAAGCATGTGTACAGAAGCTTGTATTAAATGTATTCTTTTAATAACAAAGAATCATCATCTTCTTCTTCTTCTACGTCTATCATGTTCTACTCTTAGTAAACGATACAGAGAGGCGGTGATCTTCTTCTTCATAAGGCTCAATAGCTTCATTTCTTGAACACTTTGGCCTGCTCAACAATTTCCTTCCAACTGCTTCTGCCCCATGTGCGAGTTATCCAGTTACAAATTCCTAAGTCCTTTAGATCTTCCCTTACGTCATCTTTCCATCTGATCTTAGGTCGGCCTCTCTTTCTTACAGCCTGTGGCTGCCAATCATATATTCTTTTAACTGTTCGTCCAGCCTCCATCCTTGAGATGTGTCCAAGCCAACTTATTCTTTGGACTTTGATGAAGTTAACTGTGCTCCTTCCTTTTATTAGATTTCCTAGTTGGTCATTTGTTTTGATTCTCCAGGAGCCATCGTAGTTTCATGATGGCTCAAAGATCGACAAAAATCTACGTTTAATGGCTTCTTTAAGTGTCCAGGTTTCACAGGCGTAGGTTACTGTTGGTCGAATTACCATCTGGTATAATCTTAATTTAGCTGTTTTAGAAATAAGTTTACTTTTGAACAGTGTCAAATGTGCAGCATATGCTTTATTTCCAGTTGCTAACCTCTCTTTAATCTCTTGTTCAATTGTGTTATCTGAATTAACTATAGACCCTAAATATTTATAATGAGAGACTTGTTCTATGTTTACGTCACTGCACCGGAGATCTTGAATTATTTGAGGTTTGTTAGAAGAGTGTAGGAATTTCGTTTTTTGTTCGTTGACTAACAGCCCATACTTTTGCGAGGCTTTTTTAAACTCTTCAAAGGTGTTAATCAATGCTTGAAGTAGTGATCAGCCTTTGTTTTTACGCGACGTTCAGTTCAAGAATATGGGAATATCAAAGTGTCCGTTTCATTAATCATATTTCTATTATGCTTTCGATTAGCAAAAAAAAGGAAAACAAATACATACACAAAACTTGTTAGCTTCATTAAAGTGAAACACGTGATCACGAACAATCTTAAGGCATAGGCCTACACTTTTAATTCTATAGATGGAATAATGCGAATTAATAATTGGTAAATATTAACTAATTAATTCCATCCCTCAGATATGTTCTTGAGAAGGTAATAGTCACACACTTAGCCATGAATTAGCTGGCCCTATTTGGAACCCCCCTCTCCTCTCCTCTCCTCTCCAGCTAAATGGAGCCAGTCCACACCACCCCACCCTCTTTGTTTAAATTCCATTTTAATGTCTTTCCATCTGTGTTCGCCAACTTTCACCAGAATTGAACACTTTCGATCAATTTTAGCAACAATTTTTATTAAATACGCCATACAGATCCATTAATATAGAGCAAATAGTTTATTTGTAGACCTATACTCGACTAAACTGTTGACTTAATTGTGTATCCCTTTGCACAAATTTTTTATTTTCGAATTAAATATTGATAGAAGGCCGCGCCATAGCTCAGGCGGTTAGTCGCTGGCTTCCCACCGCGGCGGCCCGGGTTCAAACCCGGGTCTGGTCAAGTGGGATTTGTGGTGGATAAAGTGGCGCTGGGGTAGCTTTTCTCCGTGTACTTCGGTTTCCCCTGTCAATGTTCATTGCACCAGATTCTCCATCATCATAATCAACCGGGGCAGGTACAATAGGCCACTCAGTGGCCGCCGTGCCGAGTGGACCCAACTGGACTCCAACCACCACTGTGCGAATTAAAAAAAAATTAAGTTATACATCGATAGAAAATATATCCTGACAGTCATATTAAGTTTGCGGGTTATTTACATAACTGTTGCACTTTTCTTTAATGGCCTTGTTTTGTACTAACAAACGCGTCTTCCTATATTTCGACACGGTAAATGAAGAAAGAGCCGGTCACGGTAGCCGAGCGGTCTAAGGCGTGCACTGTCTTCGCTCACTCGGAAGCCGGGATCGTGGGTTCGTATCCCACTCAGTGCATGGATGTTTGTGTGCATTTTCCTGTGTTTGTGTACAGGTAGAGGCCTTGCGACGAGCTGATCACCCGCCCAAGGAATCCTACCCGAAAGTCTAAGATCTAGAAACACCGAAGTGAACGGAGAGGTTCATGGAGGTAGGCCTAGGCCCACTGGGGCTGTAGTGCCGGGGGGGGGGGAATAATTTGCTGCATATCACCAGTCAATAAATTTTAATCAACTGGCGTATTTACTTGGAACTTCAAAATCATGTCACTCNCAACCGCTAGAAGCAACGCTCAAACAGTAAGTTTCAATTAGAATGGCCAGTAAGTTTAGCCACGGTGTAGATAATAGACCTGTAACTTCATGTTCGTAGCTCTGCTGATGTTACAATGTTACTTGCACTGTGCTGTATTAATGACGTAGTGTAATTCTTGAATTGACGGAAGAACAGAAATTAGGCCTACTAAATCCTGGGAACAAAATTCTGAAGCTGGAGTAAAGAGAGACGAAATGAGACGAGAATGGAGCAGGAATCTTGTGACGTATAGTTCTGCAGCTTACTGCTTGTATTGCTACCACAGTCACAACCACAATTTCTGGTAGGTTAGGGTGGCCGTAAAAACAAGAGATGTTTGCAGAATTTTGGTGGTGAAGGTGACCTTGCAGGACCAAGAAGATTTGAATAAATATATTACAATGGTTATTAACTAAATTGTAAGTTTGTGAACTCAATTGCCACATGACAGGGCCCAGAAAAGTATTGTGAAATGTCCGGGGTTCCGTGACGGATAATAACGGGTTGTGGATTTATTGACACTTCTATTACAATTACAACCAATTATACCAGCACACAATCAATGTCTGTCTAAGACTCGCTGCATTCCTTACTGGACTACGAGTGTCTTCTCTTCCACTGTGACTGACTTGGCTCGGATTTAGGAATCGGTCACTTTCTCAGCTGCCCTTGTCCGTTGGTTAACACCCCGCAGCCGGACACTGAACTATTGAACTGCCTTCTCAGTTCTCTTAATGACTAACTTGAACGACGACTGTCTTACGAATGCCGAATGATTTAAATTTTTTTATGTTACGACCGACGAGCAGTCGGCCAGTCTGTCTTGGTGTCAAGCATCCACTGGGAGCTTAGGACCAAATTCTTATTTCTGTCAGTTGCGGGTTTATTGATGCGGGGCGCCCTCTTACGAGCGAATTCTCCTTTTGTAACTTCGAGGCGAACCGAAGATAGCTCACCATCTCCAACAGTCCCTCTGTTACTGCGTCTATTAGTTGCAGGGGGAAATGTGCTAATTTTGTGGCGAGCCCTTGTCTAGCAATGGACCATTCCGGCTTTCAGACGTCATGTCACAACACGTATTTTGATGTTAGTGATTAGGAGAGTTAATATAGGTAGGAATCGGCGCGCGGTAGCTTAGTTGATTGAGGCACTATGCTACAAGCTGGAAGGTCGCGGATTCGAGTCCCGATGAAGTGGAGTCTTTCAATTTATCTGTGATTCTAAGTCGTAATTTTTTTTTATTGCTAATGGGGTGGGACTAAGTCCCTTGTACTGCGACCACTTCTGGCCTATTGTACCAGCCCCAGATGATAGGTGAGGGTGACTGTGGAGCAATTGGTGGAATGAAGATTGACAGGGGAAACCGAAGTACTCGGAGAAAACCTGGCCCAGCGCCACTTTGTCCACCACAAATCCCACTTGACCAGCCCCCTGGATCGAACCCGGGCCGCCGCGGTGGGAAGTCAGCGACTAACCGCTTGAGCTATGGCGCGGCCATTCAAGTCGTAAGTGGTTGGTGCAACGGTTATGGTAAAACTGTCAGATTGGAGGAAGGGAGTGCTATATTGAAGGATAGGATGGCAGGCAGTGATACATAACTTATGGAAGCACGCTCCCGTGGGTCCTATTCGAAACGGCGAACCGAGCGGTAATTTATATCTTGCTCGCTTGATAGCCTCACTGTGTGACCATTTCATTGAACTTATTGCAGTTAGTTTTAAATAAGAGCAAAATATATTTGAGAAAGAGAGTTTAATATATTCTGGTAACCAACACTTTCGAAAGCAGGTCAATTAACAGAAAACATAAAATTTATAATACGAATGATTTGACCTTCAGTTTAGAATTGACGATAATTCCTATGCTTCGTTTGGCTGTTAGCTTACAACATGTTGCTTAGGTCAAGAGTAGTGAAAGCTCTTTAAAGCATATTTTTCTGTTGCTCAATTCTACCAAAGTGAAAGCGTCAAAGACCATTCCTGTAGAATAGCCATCATGAATAATATCCTGTAGTAGTATATCAACTTTTTACACCAATGATCTACAACTTGTAGCCCACATACTCCTAGTGTATTCGGGTAGTTTGTTTTAGTGGAAGATGTTTATTATTTTATCGTGTTATTGGTTTTAATATAATTTTAAATGCAAACTATTTGTCAAGATATTTATTCTTCCATTTGACTCCTGCAAAGGTTAGCAGTTTTTATCTTCTCTCTGATGTCCTGACTGCCTATGAGATTCATCCAGACCAGTGATCACTGAAGTTTATTTAAACCGGGGTAAAGGGACATGAGCGTGATGTTGAATGTAACCTTCATACAGTGCGCGTTAATAATGCAGATATTCTATTATTTTCCCCCGTAATGTCTTGTGAAGTGGAAACATGAATAAGTTGAAATAGCGAGGCAGTTTCCATGTGGTTTGTTACGAAGCTTTCAAGGGTAGATCCATCTCACAAGAACGTACAGCTTTTATCCGATGACACAAAATATTGGCCTGTAACATTGTGTAGATTTCCTTGAAGTGTGCACTTTTGTCGCACGTCAGTCATTCTAACTATAGCTGGTATTCAGTCCAGCCATTCAAGTAACAGAAATTGTCTACAGCCTTCCTACATCCGACTTTTATGCCTTCTGAAACATTTCCCTTAAAAATTGCAATGAACGAATAATCATTCTTCGTTTTTCACGAAGTACATGTAATGAACATATGAAATGTGGAGATGGTGTACATTCGTTGGGTATTTGATTTCCGGAATTATTTAGCAGATTTTGATGAAAAGCTGTAGAGTGAATTTCGTTTTAGTTCGTATTGGTCCAATATGATCCTTGCTTTGCATGCCCCTTAGATAGAATCGTTGAACACCAACAATAAAAAAGCAAGAATTACCTCTTAATATGACTTATGAATATCATTATAATCAGAATTGTTTTAAACATGTTGCTGTGTAAAACGCACAGTTGTCCCTTTCCTTAATTAAGCACCATGCCATGAAGACATACGGGGGAAGGACTGTATAGCTTCACTCGTGCTTAACCTCGGCACTAGAAGAAGGTGATTGGTCAGCTTCACGCTCTGACCTCTTTACTGCCATGGAAACAGTTCTCGATTCCTACAGAACAGAAGACAGCCCCAGAGTCGGTCTGGACGCTGCATAAAGTATCTTGCCTCTGTCTGTAGTCTAACCCTGATTCGTTGGTTGCCCAGCCCATAGCTTTGTCTCTATATAGATTGAGCTATCCTGGATTGCATGGTTTGATATGTCGTATATATAAACCGAAAGCACTACACGGAGAACCACTGTATCTTTACCACATACTGTATGTTATCATTCCAGATGATGTTGGATGTTTCACAGTACCAAGAAAGATTTCGCCACTTAAGAAGTTCCCTGAATCACCAGAAACTGTTGGCACAACATTTATGCTTTTCACTCGACAAAATGGGACCATCATAAACCATGCGGCAACATTAAATACTGATGATGTTCAGATTATTTCCAGTGGAGAAGGACAACGGTCCATACTATACTCAAATTTTGACACTCAGCGACCTGTCAAAATAATCATTCATGGGTTTAGGGGTAGTGGTAAAGACAGAGGGGCTCTTTTCGGTGTGGACGCATTCCTAAATATGGTGAGTAACATTGACGAGTTCTGTATCAATGTATTTTGATTTATGAGAAAATGAAATAAGGAAAGAAGGAAGGAAAGATAAATGGTCATAAGTGTGTAAGTTTGTAATGCATTTAATTCAGTTAATTTAGGTAATTTAAATGAAATTGTATTAATTTTAATTTTTTATAGTAATGTTCTTTTTAAATTATGTTTATTAATTAAAATTGTATTAATTTTTTATTTTATTATCTATATTAATTGACTAATATATGCGATTTTAATTATGTAACTCATGTAATTTATTACATCTATCTGGACACATCTATTATCCAAGAGACTATTTCCACATCCCAGGTTTTTTACCTGTATGGATATATAGAAAATAAAGGAAGTGAATGAATGAATGAACGAATGAGATCACTGAAAACTGACATACATATGTTAATGCATGATATAAATCTTCCATACAGTCATAATCACATTTTTATGTCCCCGGATTAAATTGGTGTAGAATAGGGAGTCTTCTACCTCCACGTGTTTCGTTTTCTGAAATGTACTTGGCAGATCTTGACATAATTCACATTGTTTTTTTACACCAAATGTTGCTGAAAAAATTGAATTTGGGTCCACTCACATCTGATACAATGACAATTTCACATGAAGCTCAAATAAAAATTAATCAGTTACCTAAAAGACAACCAATCATACAGAGACCTATACAAAATGTAAAATGTATATTAATGTTGTTTGCATTATTGTGGATTATGTGATAACGTTTGGGCTTCTAATGATGGACATCTATCAACCGGGATCCACACTACACAAGTATACAGAAGAACACACAGCCTATGTTACATAAATCAATAAAATTCTGCACAGCCAACACTATGAATCATTACAGAGGCCATTACTACATCATCCTTCAATCAACTATACATTACATTTTAACGTACTTCAAGATGCTTTAACTTTTTAGTCTTAATATTCACAACTACCACAAGTTCCTTCACTGCTTATGGACAATTAAAACATATGTCAAGAGCTTGTTTTATATTGTTCCTTGTAGGAGGTAAATGTGACTGATATTGTGAGTTATAGATTTCATTGGCTGGATTTATTAGGCATCTGTATTACAATTTCACTTAATTACAACAGTTTACATATTTGATTCTTTCTGCATAACAAATCTCTCACTGTTATCTTGATCTTGCACTAGCCTCTGTAACATTCTCTTCTTTATCCTTCTGTACTCTTCTGTCATATTTTGTTCCCTTCTGGTCAGTTATCTCCCTGAGGTAGGTTCTAGTCGAACCATATGGAGCTCACCTCCTTGAAGTGTTCTCTTTTTGTGTCTCCGATGTAACTGCCTCTTTCTATATCCGTTGCCTAGGAGATGTTTTCAGTAGTTCATCTCTTGTCGTGATTATTGAGACCTTTGCTACTAAGTAACCGAAGTTCTATTGTTGATTGTGTTACACAGGGTTTTCTGGTTCCTTATCTTAATTCTTTGAGCAACCAGTCACAATATGTTAGGTTACCTCCTGATGGTCGCCACTAGTGGCTGAAACATATAAGGCAAAAAGATTTTACTTATTTAATAACTAAATTAGTTACAATTGATGGATTTCTATAGCTTTATATGTGAGATCTCATTATAATCTATAAAATTTGTTTTAAATATTTTTTGATACTGACAAAATATAAGAAAAAAACATGTTTTCATTCAGGAGTATGATTAGTTTAGCAATAGATTTATATGCAGTATATGAACATAAAGTCCAATAAGCAAAAATGATCAAAATTTTATGACTATGATATACTAATACTATTACTGACTTCTTTGACATCCATCATTCTATTTTTATTTAAAACGACGTTTCAGAGACTGGTCTCTGCCTTTATCCTCAAATAAAAAGCCTATTCATTTGGCCTCTACTGCCTCTGCCACTATTCTCGGCTAGAAAGCCTGCTCATTTGGGCTCAAGTGAGTAGACTTTTTGCCTTGCAACAGAGGGAGATTTCAGGTTCCAAAATGTTGTTTTAAATGAAAGTAGGACAATGGGTAATTTCCAAAAAGTTAATAGTTGTAAAGAATGCATTTGAAAAATGTGTTTATGCCATTGGATATACTCTTTTTACTCCCTGTGCTGCTTCTATCAGTGTCAATAAAATCACAACTTGATTTAACTGATGAAGGCTCAAGCTGTAGTAATTCTCTGACTTATATTCACGAGGTAATAAGTTTGATTATCAGCCAAGGCATTATCTGTCATGACCTAAGTTTTCACAGTTCTCCTGTCCTCCAGACAATTTCTGGGATAGTACCTTAAGTTACAGACAAATAAATGAAATAGCAAATCTGTTACCTACAAGCTCCCTTTGTTTCTAGGGTGATGTGAATGTGATAGCAGTAGACTGGGAGAAAGGTGCCTCTGGACCTTCTTACTCCCAGGCAGTGGCGAACACAGAACTGGTGGGGAGACAGACAGGCTTGCTTCTTATTGATATGATGACCTTAGGGGTGAGACCCTCTGATATCCATATTGTTGGCTTCAGCCTTGGAGCCCACATAGCAGCTTGTGCATCCCACATTTTACTTACCCGCTTGCAAGTGAAAGTTGGCAGGATTACTGGTAAGTTCCTCAAAGTTTGTATGATCTGAAGCCCATTCCAAAATTCAGAAGTTAAATTGCTCTTTCCATCTACTCCTTTGTCTTCCTTGTTATATTTTCTTTCCATCTCTAGAATATCTTCTTAAATTTGAGACTCCCCTCTTCCTAAACTCTCTCTCCATGCTGTCACAAATTTGATTCATAATTTCTAATGTTGTCAATTATGTTTGAAGTTTATAGGTTGCTTCCTGTTTATTTATGTTGTAGTCTTTTTTCAGAGCTACTTCCAATTATGATCTAAGAATTTTCACACATATAGTTTCCATTCTTTCTTACTGCTTCATATTACATAAAAGATCTATCAATTTGGAAACCTAAACACCATCTGTCACTTGAAGGAAAGGTTTTTATCAAGCACTCTGTAAATATTTTCGAGATAAAAATCAGTGATGATACAATACATGATTTAGGAATTCAGAATAGAATAAATCTGGAACAATGTGCTATCTCAGCAATGAATAGTCAATTATGGGACAAAGAATCCATTTGCACAACTAATACAAATACTGTAATATATTGTTTGGAAATAAAGCATTTAAAGGACAAAAAATAAAAGAATTACTGGAAGTAGAAATGGATATTTAGAGACAATCAACAAGAATATCGAGGAAATATGCCAATAAAAATTATGTAATCATGGAACATATGTACTTATAAAACAAAATTCTGGATTATGTAAAAGAAAACAATTTATATGGTGTGGACATGTCCAAAGAATTGCAAATAACAGATGGCCCAACATAAGTTCTTTTGTGTATACACCAAGAAATGAAGAATAAGAGAAGTCTGATGGTTAGATACAGGGAAAGAATCTGTGATACAGTGACAGAGAATAGATCCATAGGAAAATTAATGGAAAGAGAAAAGTGGTGATTGGGAAGCCAAAGATGCCAATGACGTTAATACTTGTATATTGTACATATAAAGGTAAAGGTAAAGTTGTCCCTATGCATAACTATTTAAGCACTACACCATGAAGACATATAAGGGAGTGAAAAATTAAATCCGTGTATTCTTTACCTCAGCACTGGTTGGATCTTAATGTTCAGCTTTATGCTCTGACTGCTTTATCCCCAGGGAAGAGCCTTCGGTATCCATTGGATAAGAGTCTGAATGGTCCCCTAAACGGTTTGGGAGATATGGAGAGGAGAAAAATCTTGCCCATACCAGGACTTGAACTCCAAAATTTCAGCTGCCCAGACCGTAGCCAGTCACTATACCAACTGTGCTATTCCAGCTTCCGATACACAAAAACATGTACAGCACATTACACATACACATTTCACTTCTAAATTATAAATTTAGTTTAGATGTGTTATTATATAACCTTCAGCCTGTTAAATACCTAATTGTTTAGTTCTTCAGAATTACTGGGTTTTCAGACTTCGTACATCACCTGGTATTCTATAGTTACATTGTGGGTTTCTGGATTGTGATACCATGTAGCCTTGTAAACGGATACCAAAGTCTTGGAGGATCTTTCTGCCTCCATCTTCGGGGATCTTCATTGCTATCTGTCTAAAAGGCTGTATGGCGTCACACATGGAAAACCATTATCTAAATAACCACCGCCATGGAAAACTCCAATGTCTTATCCCAAGAGAAATTACAAAAACGGAGAAACATCACTATTGATTAAATCAATATAGCAGACCAGTGTGGAAGTGAAAGTTACATGTTTAGGCCTGGAATGAAAGGAACCTAAGAGGAACACTAGGTATACATTTATATAGAAAAACTTACCAACAAACAAACTGTTTCAAAGAAGTTAGAAAATTATAAGCTTTCACATTAGTTAATTGTGCAGTGGTCTTTCCATATTCATCATATTCTTTCGTTTTTTTTCTGTTCAAAGGTTTGGATCCAGCATCTCCCATTTTCAGATCCAAATTCGTTGTGGAACCCGAACGCAAACTTGACAAAAATGATGCAGAATTTGTAGATGTAATTCATACTGATGGGAGCCCATTCTGGACTGATGGATTTGGGTTGCTTCAACCACTTGGTCATGTTGACTTTTTTCCTAATGGTGGGCGAGAACAACCAGGATGCAGTGATGGAAGAGCTTCTGTTGTGGTCAGCCATTTTGGTGAGACATGCAGAAGTGGATCATTTAACTGGAACAAAAACTAAGGACAGTAACTTGGATGAGATAAAATTATGTACATACCGGTGGTCACTAAGAAAATATAAGGATTAACTTAGCTATGGTCTAGATATCCAGTTTTATCCCAGTCACTCCAAATAGACATCATGATAGTAGATAAATTAGGCTGAAAGAGCCATCTTACAGATCTATTCTACTAGATATATAGGCTCATATCACACAAGATATGAGATAAAATCAGAAAATTAAACCACTTTTAATTTGCATACTTAATGGGAGTATGAAACATGTTCCCCTCCTTTAAGGAAGGAACATAAAATATAAAATTTTGAAAACAGATGGCTCTGGAAAATATATGGGCCTGAGAAGGATGAAAAAATTATAATTTAGGATATTATAGTTGAAAGAACTTCATGATTTACACAGGTCCCACATATAGCAAAATCTATTGAAGGTTACAGTGGATAGACATGTAGCCAGAATGGGAATACAGAAAATGATTACAGAATATTTGTGAAGAAACAGCTCAGTAAACTTCTACTTGAGATACTGAGAAGGTTATTAAGGTAAGATTAAGATGGTTCCTGGGAAAAGAGATCGTGAGGATGGGAGTTGATGGAACTGGATCAAGATCATGTCTAATGACAGTGATGAACATTCAGATTCTGCTACAGGAGTGTTAGTTTAATTACATGACACCAAATATGTTTTATAGTGTTTTTAATAAGATAATTTTCAGTCTTTTCATTATCAATACCAAATGTTAAGCTTTTGGATTGTTGCAGAAGGATCTCTGGATATTGATATAGCTTGCAGTCATGTACGGGCATGGAGATTCTTTGTAGAGAGTCTCAGCCAACGACCTGGAGGTTGTCAATTTATGGCATACCCATGTCATGGTGGACTACCAAGCTTTCTGCAAGGGAACTGCTATTCCACCTTACAGAAATGTGCAAGAGAAAATGGGCCTTCTGCAGAGCCATGTGGGATGATGGGTATCAATGCAGATAAGTCAAGAGGAAGAGGAGCTTTATATTTGGTCACAAGAGATTCCAGCCCTTTCTGTGGTAAGATTACCTGGATCTGCTCGTACCATTATTAAATATCATCCTCATTTGTAATAGATAAGTTCCGAATCATGAACTGTTTGCATTAATGTTGAAATGTGTACTAGTATGTGGTATATGAATACAATATGTAGAGAAGTAACTGATGATAACAGTTTCCTTTCTATAGGTTTGCCAGAACCCAAATTTTATAGATTTATAGGTGCTGCAGGTATCACAGTTTCAAACATCTTAATTCTAAGAAAACAGTATTAAAAATTAATAATATATCGTGACATGTCAATATATTGCCAGGCAATGGCTCAATAAACACTCTGCGATATGTGCACATAACAATAGGATGGATGTTTATAGCTTGTTGCTAGGCAAGAGTCAGTATGCCAATGGAATGTCAAGATAGCCATCACGTGACTTGTTTTCTGTGTGGTCTGTGCTATGCAACAACAGAACTATGTTTACTGCATTGTCCATGCCGTGGCTTTATACTCAAGTCTGCTTGCAGCTAAGGATAGTCCAGGAGGGTTCAGCAGTTGAAAGTGCAAGGATGAGATTGGATCATGTCCTTAGTGAATTGTGAAGATTAATTGAGTGCAGATTAGGACAGAGGAGTACAAAGTGATTGAAGGCGAAATAACAAGAAGACTTCATAGTGATTTGAAGTGATAGTTTCTGTGTTGAGATCCATTGTCAGGAGACGACTAGTGAAGATGGAGAATCATAGTGTAAGTGCAATGGCGAACTGAAAGTGTGTAGAATAACATTGGCATTATAATTGAGTGTGATTAAGAGAACTTGTAACAGAAGTGCTAATTAATATAATCATCTGAACTGGAACCTGTTATTTTTATCATGTGAACTACACTACACATGACAATACATATTGAATTAAGTGACCTATGTATAGGAACCTCTTTCAAATAAATTTTAATGATGATACTGTCATAAAATCAGATCAGATAGTGGCATTTTCTTTGAGTCAGGTATACTGAGAATACAATAATGGCACATATTTATAACATATTGTGTGTGACATAAGGGAGAAGATGTTAAAGGGATGTCCCACTTTCTCATACATTACAGAGTTGTTACATAAATTTAAAACATATTGAAGTGTAGATAAAATATGTGCATAGATTGAAATTTTATTCCAACAAAATTGCATTAAACTTAATATTATTTTAGCAGCCTGTCCTAAAATATGCTAACCAAATTAAGTTTTACTCTGTATTTGGCAAATATATAAGTACGAGTACACTGTAAGCACAGACAAATTAAATCTTTTATATTCTAGCTTTAGCCAAGTTGGACGCCCATCAGCAAAGGGTGGAAGACAGTATGAACGCCTGGCGAAAAGAGATGATGGCCTGCCAAGAAGTGATGGAGGCCTGTCTGAAGAGTAATAGGCTAACTCCAGTGGAGGTGAAATTTGTGGCAGAGCATCAGGAAGTCCCTAAGAAAGAGGTCGTAGTGGAAAATACTGGAGCACTGGAGGACCAATATGGGGACTGGCATCTAGCTGTAGGGTACCCCGACAGCTGAAAACATGGACCCGGGGAGATGGTGGGTCCTGGAAGAAGTTAGTCACAATCCGCATATGGATAACTCACCGTGCCCTTCCTGCATGGTGTAAGGGACACAGTCATAAAGGACAGACGGTCAAGAAGAGATGACAGAAAAATCACACCAAGGATGATATTGTACATGGAACCCCTACAGGATGGACGTTTGAGAACAGATGTCGGTCGTGATCTAAATGCAACAATCACATAATGGATCGAGGCCTGAGATGGGAGCTGTGTCTGAGAAGGAAGGAGATATTTTATGAGGCCCTTGGACAAATTACTTGAATGGAGGCCGTCAAGTTAGCAGCCAAGTCTTCCTTGAGGAATCGAAAATGAGTGTAAAGACATTGTGGAGGAGCCTGCCATCGCCCAAGCAAAAGAACAACTGCTATTAGCTTAAGGGCCAGAGATGTAGGAGCATCAATCACTCTTGGAAATTTTTCCCCTCACCGACTGCAAAAAGAAGACCATGATGGCACAAATGGACTGACTCAGACCTTACCAGAGAACTGCTGGGGATGAGCGACCTTAAGGAGGGGGCAGTTGGAGCAGTTGGAGAGTAAACACTGTAAGAACCAAGCCACGAGGAAGGAAGGCGAGGGCTATCACAGATGTCACAAGCACAGCCCTTGGAAAAGAAGAAATGGCGGTACACATGTAGACTATTCCTGAAGAATGGCCTGCAGAAGGGAGCAATGTGATATGTAGACTCATTACTAGGTAATGGCTGCGAAATAAGCAGCTATAAAACAGCCACTGGTAGGTAATGGCCGCAAGAGAAATGCGCACAATGATGGAGAAACTGTTGGAGGCGGTATTTTCTGTGCAGGTTATGCAGTGCCTGCAAAACAGAGTTCTCTGCACCACTGGAAATTTTCCAAGGTGCACATTGGTTCACGATTTACACATGGCTTTCAAACTTCCATACATATATGAAAATATAACAAAATTATGCAAGCAACAAGCAGAAGTCATACAAAATCATGAAAATGCAAATGTTCACAACATTGGACAAGGCATCCCTGGCACAGGAAATATAAAAGGCCTAAATTTTGCGGCAGTCAAGCATATGACCATTCAAGTGACTAGACTGCTGTTGCAGCAGGAGCTACTAATGATTGGGCATGATCTGCTGTGCTGAGCCTGGACTGTCAGAGGCCTTGTATATGCTGCATATACATACATTTAATAACATGTAAAATGTAAATTGTACATACTGATAACAGACTTATTACTTGCTGATTGTGACTCTGGCAAAGGATAGACCTGTCCTCTCATCAGAGAGAGTGCCCCCTATCAACAAATGTGCAATTGTCTGACAGTAATAAAAATCTGGTCTTGAGCCCCAGATGGGTCATTTATTCCAAGACAGACTGGCCGACTGACTGTCGGTCATAACATAACTTTGACTTTGACTTTGGCTGTGAGAGGAGTCTTGAGACAGCAGTGACAAGAGTAGGAGGTTGGTGTGAGATGGCCACCAGCCTGGGAGCTAGTCAGTTGGAGCAATGAGTGAGTTGTGGGACAGTCACCAGCCGGGAAGAACTTGAGCATGAAAAGAGAGGATCTGTCACCAGGCAAGGTGAAGACACAGCAGACTGAAAAAATTTAGTACATGCTATATTGAACTACAGAGTGTGTGAATTAGTGATAGTTCCCTAGTTACTTGTAGTTACGATCTGTAAGGGTTCAATAAATCCATTTATCAATCCAATCCCATCTATAGTCACACTCAGTCATGTGACATTATCACATATGCTTTTAAAAACGAAATGTACTGTTATTCACAAATGTATTATAAATCGCAGTAACCATGGTATAGAGTCCGTATGAATACTCAACTTCTCACTCATTTTGTTTCCTAGGTGACCAACTCCGTGCTACTGTGATGGTTTCAGAGAAGACTCAAAATACTCGAGGAATTCTTCACATGGTGTTGACTCACGGAAACACTTCTACAAATTTCAGGATACACTGCGAGTACAGGCAATTATTGAAATCATTTAGTGTAGTTAATCGGGAAATATTCATTATATTATTTTAACTGTGCTTTTTATCTGCCTATTGCATAGCAATGTATGTACTCATTGGAATATCGTACATTGTACTCCTTCTGCCCTTCTCATAATGCTAATACAGAGTGTCCCAGGAAGAAAGGACAGTATCCTGGGAGGTAATTGTATTGGTCATTCTGAGGAAGAAAGTGTATATGTACATGTGTCCTATTCTGGGTGGTTTCCAAAATAGAGTTATTTCACTATACAGTTCCAAAGTTGTTGATAAGAATGAAATATTACATACTGTTTCTAATACCAGAATGTTTTGTTCAAGTGACAAAGTTGGTACAGTTTACCTTGTACAATACATTTCTAAAAATTCCACCATCAGCATCAATACAATTTGCAGCTCATGTAGGGACATGGTCTGTTGCTCATCTGAGAGCATCTTGATGTTCCCTAGCATGGGCAATAACATTCATTATGTGATCAAGCAGTTTGTCTCGTGTATCCAATTTTCTTCTGTACACTTTACTCTTCAATCAACTGTATAAAAAATAATCTAATGGGGGTATATCTGGAGATCTTGGTGTCCAGTTAATGAAACTGAGATGACCAATCCACTGATTAGAGAAAGTGTCATTGAGGTGTTGCATCATAAGTCTGGTATATTGAGAAGGAGCATCATTATACTGAAAGTAAATAGCAATCTGTGTAACCAAAAGAACATCCTCTAGTTGTTCTGGTAATCCATTTTGCAGAGAGTCTATATAGTTATGTCCTGTCATATGATCGTCTAATATAACGAGATCAATCAACGTTTTATTGATTATACCACACCACACATTGATAGAGAAACGACATTGAATGTTTCCATAATACCAAGTAGTTTGTCACGAGACCATCGATGCGAGCTACATATGTTGTTGAGTCTCTTACAGCTGAAAGTAGCGTCATCAGTGAACAGTATTAATGGAAGCAATTGCCAATTAGTATGTAACCAACGAAAAATACTAGACACATGGCACGGTCTCCTGGGTGTAGATTTTGCACACACTATGGGTGAAATGGATACAGGTTGTCATCATGCAATATTCGCAATACACCTGTTCATGAAACACCAAGACATGTAGCAAAGTATTTGTGTGCTAGTAGTAGGGCTGCACTATACCATTTCAAGAATGTTTTCCTGTTCCTCCCTGTATTGTTGATGTGCTCGTTCAAATGAAACATGAGCACTGGGGAAGCATACCACATTCATGCAATGTATTGAAGACTTTGAGAAACACTCTATGATCTGGAATTCTGTACATAGGAGACTGTTGATGGTATTCTTCAACAGCAGCAGTGGCACTAGCATCACAGAACCCATAAATGTACAACATATCAGCATATTCAGCAGTTGTGAAGATGTGCAGCATTTTTCTCAACACCCCTACCAGAACACTATCAACAGTCACAATGGCCAACTGACGCTTCACACCAATTCACGTGTTTCAGACAGTGGCTCAGTATTGTAACGTCAGAAACTACCGCCATGTCCCTCAACTAGACCCCCCCCTTCATTCCTTTCCCCCCTCTCCACCTGCCCTACGCTTGCGCCCTTCATCCTTTCACCAGGGACTAGGAGGCTCGTCTGAACACTGCAAGGGGATTCTGCTGCACGCCGTGGAAGAGTCTGGTGCTTGTCTCGTCCCCAAATTATTTCTTGAACTTTTTGGTTTGCTAAATTAACGACGAAGTGGTGGACGCTTTTACGTTGTGCCGTCCTCATCTGGGACAGTTTGTATTTTTATTTCACTCAACCAATTATATTATTATATTATTATATTTATTTGGTGTGTGTATTGTTTAAAATATTTTCCTACCCCAAACCACTTTTTGGTCCTGGGCATTGGTATGTTTCAGTTTGGCAGAAGGGAAGAATTATATTTGGTGCCAAATCCAAACTACTATACAGTGAAATAGTTCTAGCTCATAAACCTTTAGGAATAAGACACGTACATATATGATTTCTTTGCTCAGAATGACTGATACAATGACCTCCCAGAATATTGACCTTTCCTCCTTTGATGCCCTGTATATGAGATCCTTGTCACTGTGCACTCTATAATTGCTAATGTTTGTTGGCCTTTGTTTTTCTATTTGTTTGTTTGTATCATCAAATACTGCATATAAAAACTAGTTTAAGTCTCTCCTAGTGTGCTACATTACTTGTTAGCAATACAAAACCACAAATGTTACCAGGTTCTTGGATGTGGTACGAGGGGGTCGCAAGATGTTGGGTTTGGCAGCTGCAGAGTATGGAACACTTAAACCTGACATCACTCCAACAGTGCAGGCAACACTCGGCTACCAGTCTCTTAGCTTCCAAGCCATAACTACCACAGCACCAAACACAGAGCAAGATGATGTAACTCCTATCTCTCCAAAAATATATCTGGACCAAGTGTCAATTGCAGATGCTTATGGAAACAGGTATAAACTCTATCTTAATACTTGTTTTCAGCAATTACTAACATAAAAGATGGTGCCTGTTCAGGTCTGGTATAATGGTACAGATGCTGGCCTGGAACAATTACAGTTACCTTTTTTTTTTATTTGCTTAGTGGGGGGTAGAGTCCAACTGGGTCCACTCAGCACAGTAGCCGCTGATTGGCCTATTGTAGCCTGCCCCGCGTGATTATGATGATGGAGAATTTGGTGGAATGAAGATTGGCAGGGGAAACCGAAGTACTCGGAGAAAACCCGCCCTAGCATCACTTTGTGCACCACAAATCCAACTTGACCAGACCCAGGATCGAACCCAGGCCGCCACGGGTGGAAGCCAGTGATTAACTGCTTGAGCTATGGCGTGGCCTCATAGTTACCATAGTTCCTTTTTCTTACAGTTCAGTTATACAGGATTATGTCTATTGTATGAGATGATATGTATTTAACAAGACAAATTAATGTGTGTAGAAACCATTTCATACAATTCTTATGACTTTTACTAGTCTAGGATATTCTTTGAGCACTCTGTAACAGAGGTGTGCAGACAGCAAATTTAAAAACTGTTAATGATCTTAGAATATGTTTATGATGATTAAAATTAAAGTTTAGATATGAAGTAAAGTTAATTTTGTAACCTGCTCTTGATCAATAATTTTCCTGAAATTTTATAATTACTGCCCCACCTGAAATTCATCAT
This sequence comes from Cryptotermes secundus, assembly GCF_002891405.2. Lineage (NCBI taxonomy): Eukaryota > Metazoa > Arthropoda > Insecta > Blattodea > Kalotermitidae > Cryptotermes > Cryptotermes secundus. The sequence goes on from NW_019741981.1 coordinate 2,405,997, forward strand.
TCAACATAAATTGTGGTATGTACCGTATTTACGCATGTATAGGCCGCACATTTTTTGCCAGAAATTCAAGAGGAAAACTGGGGTGCGGCTTATATTCGAAATATTCGAAATCACACTTCATTTTTAAAAAAATATATTCATAATTAGTATTATTACGTGTATTACGCACGTATCGCAAAAGTTTATTTTCAAGTTCTGGAAATTTAGCTTTCTTTCCGCGGAAAGATTGTAGATTTTGTGACGTTTTTTCAAGGGCATCTTTCGTTAGTATCCATCTTCGCACATTTTTTTCGTCAACGTCGAATTTTCTCCATGCTGCTCGATTTCCGTGTTCTTGTGCGTAACGCACCACTTGAAGTTTAAATTTAGACGTATAACCTGCTCTTACTCGACCCATGTTTCACTCAGAACTAACCAGGCAAGTCAAGTAAAGGCGAAAAGGTTATAACTCTCCCCCGCAATGCCTTTGTTCCGAGCAGTACCGTTATTTTCGCTAGTTGCGAACTTAGGAATGTTAAACGTTGCCAAATTTCGGAATAATTTCTACTCCTGAAATAATATTCCAAGAAAATTATTTTTTCTATAATTTCTGTCTGAAAATTGTGCTGCGGCCTATACACGCGTAAATACGGTATTATGCTGTATATAAACAATTAGGAATTATGATTAAGCTGAATGGGAAATTCATCTCAGAGAGCTAAAATTCCAAAAATTATCATGTTATATACAGTATACAGATTCTGATAACTTGTAATGTTAGAATTATGGTTTAGAACCTTCTGAATCTGAGATGATTTTACAACTCCAATGATCCAGATGGTTATGTTTGGGAGCTTATGCTTATTGGTCAGTTGCAGCAGAAGAGAGAAGCTAAAAATGGCCCACAGTAGGCTTAGGAGACACAAAACTGTAATGAAGGTAGGAAGAGATCTCCTGAGCCTCCAAATTAGGTATTACGAAATGGGCCATTAACTTCTATGCACAAAATAAAATACATATCATTACCAAAGAACTGCTTAATAAAATTTACTTTTGGAATGTATGTGGTACTGTTGAAGCAGAATTAAAAGTCGAGATTAATTTTAAATATATAAACTTCCATGATCACTAGGTAAAAAATATTTGGTACAATATTTGTAAAATTTAGTGAGGATATTGTTTTCTATGTAAGCTTTTCTTTAATATGCAGAATTTCTGTATTGAAAGCAACCTTCAATGCCTGAACTGATCATTAAGATCTATGTTCTTCCAGTAACGTGAGAGACTAAGTTTTGCACCTGTACAAAACTAGAAGCAAATTTATAGTTTTATACATATTAATCTTATGTTTTTAGGCAAGAGTAAAAAAAAACAAAGGTCTATATTGAATGGTACCAAACATTACCCATATTTAATCTGCTCTTAATTTTCAAATGAATGTAATTTTTTATTTATTACTACAAGATTCCTCTAATCTGAATAATATAAAATTTTTCTGCTTCATGTCATATATATAAATAAATCTTCCCAGGCTTGGTGGACAAGGAAAAGAAGTGAAGAAGTTTCAAGTTTCAAGTTCGTTGCTAGTTCCTGTCTCAAATCAAATTAAATCTGCTGAATAAATTAAATTTTAGTAAACAATTTAATTCTTGCAATCAAATATGCAGTTGAATTTATTTTGTTTTCATATTCCAGAATACATATTTATATTGGGTGAGATTATTAATTATTATTTTCTTTTCAGCTGGAATTACTGTGGAAAGGACACACTTCTTGAAGACAAGAATCTCACTTACATTGATGAAGTCACCATCACCTTAAAAATGTCTTCATGTTCTCCATAATGTCATTGCTTCCATTAAATAATATCTTTTTAAAACTGATAATATTATGCCTCCTACTCTGAACAACACTTCCTTGACTACTACTATTACTGTTATAATACATCTTGTGAACTGGCTGCCGTTTTGTATGGGACATAAAAAGGGCACATGACACATTTAAGCAATATAACACTGGTATCTTATACAAGTCAAAATAAACATATAATAGTGTGGAAGTAGAGACAGATTAAATTATGTGGTTTAAAGGAGACACACTGAAAATGCATTAATGATTACAATAAACATAATGGTAGTAACAATGTTATTCATTAAATCCTTTTGCACAGAGTTATTCATTTTTCACTCTGTTTCTTTCCATCTCTTGTCTGGTTACTAAGCCATCAAGCAATCTGAATGCAGTTGGCCCCAACAGATGAGTCCACCACTGTTCAATGCTCAGGAACCACTGAGTTTTGAAAGTGGTCACTGTGATGCTCTAAGCAGGTAAATTATGTAAAGTTGATCATCTATAGTATTTTTTTAATGAATGGTAGTGGATAAAAGCTTGATTGACTGACTGATAGATAGATATAAAGATTCTTAGAGTGATAGGCAGAGTTGGACAGATAGATAGATGACCATATTTTCAAGTCACGAACAGAAGAAAATCCAGTTTCACATAAATATAATGTCACAGAAGAAGCAATACCTCCATTGCTTTGTATGATAAAATTAGATGGTCATTTTCACAAGCAACATTAAATTTCTAGGTTTAATAATAGTTGATACATTGACTTGGAATTTGCACACAGATAAGCTTATGAAGGGATTAACCAGAGTGTGTTATATTATTAGAGCAGTTAAACCCTATATGTCCTCTATTTCATTAACAATGATCTATTATTTTTATTTCATTCTGTTTTAGCTTATGGTATTTATTTTGGGGTTTATCATCTAGCAGCGATAAACTCCTTAAGCTGCAAAAAAGAGTTGTACGTATAATGACAGGTCATGGAAATAGGACTTCATGTAGGGCTCTTTTTAAAAAATTGGAAATATTGCCACTGAAATCACAATATATTTTTTCTATTCTATTATTTGTTGTAAAGAATAAAAAACTTTTTATTACAAATTATGATAGTCATACTAATGAACACCATATATGAAAGTGGAGAGTGGCCCAAGGACTTTACAGAAGTTACAATGATTGCCTTAAAGAAAAAGACAAAAACTGCAAAATGCAGTGACCATTGCACAATAAGCCTTATTGCACATACAGCAAAGATAATAGCAAAGACACTTAAAAGAAGAATTGAAAGGAAAATAGAGGATATACTTGGAGAAGATCAGTTTGGATTTAGAAGAGGAAAAGGAACCAGGGATGCAATTGGGATGATGAGAATTATAGC
>NW_019741981.1:2409443-2423472 GCF_002891405.2 Cryptotermes secundus
GGGTAGAAGTGACAAGAAGAAGAGGAAGAAGACGTAAGAAGATGCTGGATGACCTTGGGGACAGAAGAGGATACTGTCATTTGAAGGAGAAAGCTCTAGATCGCATTAAGTGGAGGAATTGTTTTGGAAGAGACTGTGGACCTGTCGTCTGACAGATTACTGATGATGATGATGATGATGATGACGATAGCCATAATGTGAAGACTAGACAAGGTGAAAATCTTCATTTTCCTCTTTCGAGATTAACTATATATCAAACGGGCATATATTTTACCGGTATTAAAATTTTCAATAAATTACCTTCTTATCTTAAAGAGTTGATTCGGTCACCTAAAAAATTAAGAGAACCTTAAAAAAATATCTGGTTTCTCATTGTTTTTATAATTTGGAGAAGTTTTATGATATTAATTTTTAACTATTTTGTAATCTTTTTGGTCTATAAGAAATATTATGTATATATGATCTTTTGCATTTTATGTTTGACTTTTTCCTGCATTAATTGTAACATGTTACTTTGCATAGTTGTGAAACTTTTGTTAGACAATGTGCCCTATTGCACAGCTGATCTCATATATTTTTCTGTCATGTATTTGTTGGACAAGAACAATTTTGCAAGGCTGACTGTATATATTTATTGACGGTAACTACATCCGCTGAAATTGTAAGTTCTTATGGCTCTATGGTGGACTAATAAATACAATACAATACAATACGATACAATACAACCAGAACTGAACAAGTTATCTGCTTCAAATGTACATAGTTCGTACCAAAAGTCATGAGCAATTTTTTTTTGCATGCAACCTGGGAACAGCAGACAAAAGAGAATATGGTGGTAGGTGGAACCAGCTGTTGTGTTAACCTTGAGTTTTTTGTGACGTCAATAGCTCGCAACACGTGACCAGTATCACTCCTAACAAAATGGCTGACAACAATATGTCGTTTTGCCAGCGTGCTGTCATCGAATTTCTTGTGAAAGGGGAAGTCCCTGCTGCAGAAATCCACCAGAAACTTCAGCATGCTTATGGAAGTGTGTGCATGAGTGCGAGCAGTGTTCGAAGATGGGTGAAACATTTTAAAGATGGGAACACCAGCATCAAAGATGAGCCTCTGAGCGGTCGTCCTCAAACATCCTCAACTGAACGCAACAAGGAAAGAGTGGATGAGATCATTCAAGATGACAGGCGTGTGGCTGTGGGCACAATAGCCCAAAAACTTGGAATAGGGCACAGTGCAGTACAGGAGATGATTGAAAGCTTGGGCTATAGGAAAGTTTGTGCTCATTGGGTCCCACAGTTATTGACCGAAGATCACAAAGGTCAGCGAAAAGCCATCACCTCAGAACTGCTGCAGAGATATCAACAGGAAGGCGATGATTTTTTGCTCTGTATTGTGACAGGTGATGAAAGCTGGTTTCACCATTTTGAGCCTGAAACGAAATGGCAGAGTATGGAATGGCACCATTTGCATTCTCCATCAAAAAAGTAGGCAAAGACAGTGCCATCAGCTGCGAAGGTGATGGGCACAGTCTTCTAGGATGCAGAGGGTATTCTGGCCGAATTCCTGGATCCTGGGCAAACCATCAATGCTGCTCGTTATGTCCAGATGCTGCACAAGCTCCGTCATGCATTGTGTGGTAAATGTCCGGTATGAAACATCATCATCCTGCATGACAACTCTCGCCCCCACGCCGCTTGCCTCACATTGGAAGCAATTGCAAAGATGGGGTGGGAAGTTCTTCCACACCCCTCCTATAGCCCTCATCTGGCACCCTCCGACTACCATGTTTTTGGATTTGTGAAGGATCAGCTGCATGGACAACGTTTTGAAACAAGGGGGCAATTCAGAAAGCAGTGCGTCAGTGTCTTCAGATGGCTGGAACGGAATTTTACAGAAGCGGAATTTTCAAACTTCCAGAATGCTGGGAGAAATATGTACAAAGAAGTGGCGATTATGTGGAAAAATAAAAAAGGTCTGTAGATTGAGGTGGTGTATTTGGTTTGTCAATAATAAAGCATGTTACTTTACAAAAAATTGTTGCTCATGACTTTCAGTACGACCCTCATATCTTTCAAAGAATCATCACAGGCCATGCACATGAGATGCTCTTGTTAATGTATTCCTCTGACCCTGAAGATGGGTTAGAACGTTTCTCAAAAACATCAATACACTTCTAGCAGACTACATGATGTCATAACCCAGATCCAAATACTTTTCATAGTTACTGCTGTTTGCGGACAGAGGGTGTTGCGTGGTCAGCGCAACGAATCCCCACGGCCGTTAATTTCGGTTTTCGAGACCGGAGCCGCTATTTCCTCGAAAGAGCTCCTCAATTATCATCACGAGGCTTAATGGACCCCGTTCCAGACCCACTACTTCTCAGAGAAAATCTGGTACAGCCGGGAATCGAACCCGGATCTCTTGATCTGTAGCCAGGAACTATTTTTATTTTATTGCTAGTGGGGTGGGACTAAGTCCCTTGTACAGAGGCCACTTCTGGCCTATTGTACGAGCCCCACATGATAGGTGAGGGTGATTGTGGAGTAATTGGTGGAATGAAGATTGGCAGGGAAAACCGAAGTACTCGGAGAAAACGTGCCCCAGCGCCACTTTGTCCACCACAAATCCCACTTGACCAGACCTGGGATCGAACCCGGGCCGCCGCGGTGGGTAGCCAGCGACGCCAGCGACTAACCGCTTGAGCTATGGCGCGGCCCTAACCAGGAACTCACTCCAAAATAACATTTTTTAGTTACGCCAGCATTGTCGACCTACTTAGCTCTTTTAATAATCCGTGCTAATATTGATCGTGGAACAAGACACAGTTATGTTGGTAGCCCTGATAGTTTACACGATTCCGCCAAAAATGAAACAAGGTGGGAAGAAGAAGCCGATACAAACGGCGGAGATTGAGAAAAATTGTGATAAATCTGTATCACCTGACTGGTATGTATTATTATTTGTTGATTAGAATAAATAAGCTATACGTAGGAATTCATGTTTACTTAACTTTCTTAGCTAGAGTAGTCTGATACATCGTACACTACTGATGATCTGGGCATGCTGGTTTTTCTGCATGGGATGTATAGCTTTATTAGCAATTTATGTGGAACTGGTTTTAATACACAATTTAGTTTAAGGTAATGACAAATCTTGAAGCCATGAGATCTTTTTTTACTGCTTTGTATATAGGTAGAAAATGTTTGAAAGCGTGTGCAAAATTATGTTTATTCTTAATTTAGCAGGCCTTGCCCCAAACGTAGCAAAATATCAGATAGCGATGAAGAGTTACAGGAGTCCGTGATGAGCGGCAACAATAAACGCTGGTCTGCTGTAGAAACTGACGTTGAACCTGAAATTCTGGAAGATATGGGTGTTGGTATGCTTGAAGATGAAGGACATGGTGATGGTCAGAAAAAACAGAAGAGATCTCTGGAACAGGTTACTCAGTATTTTAATGTTCACAGAAGTAGTATTATTTAGCAGTTACTTTCATATGATGTTTCCCATATCATTAGAAATATACATTAATCTGAGGTCCCACTTTAAATAGCATCCATGTAGGGTGTTAAATTTAGTATCATCAAAGGTTATTTCCACACCAACAATTATGAGAAGAATCTCAAATTAGAATTGTAAGGATCTAGAATATGGATGACTTTACTTTGATATCAAGAGGGAACTCAGTTTCTTTTTATATGAACTAACCTGAAATTGCAGTATCTGCAGTCAGGATATTGATCAGGCTGTAGGTGGAGCAGTCAGGGAATCAGGGTTTGGTTCTGGGCAGGGGCAGAGTTTTTCTCTTTTCCACAGTGCCCAGACCAGTTCTGGGTCCCATTCACCCTTCTGCTCAGTGGATACCAGGGGCCCTGATCCATGGGTAAAACATCTGTGGCATGAAACTGACAGCTCACCTCCATCTAGTACTGGTGTTAGAAATGTGTTGTGTCCATTCTCCCATATGCCTTCATGGTGTGGTATTTAATTAAGCACAGGGACAATTTTGGCTTTAATCATTTTTATGTCATGGTATGCATTCCAGAACATGGAGGTGAATGTATTTTAAGCTGCATAATCCTCAACTTTTCTTGAAACTTAAAGTTTACGATTTATGTAATGTCTGTATAGGGGATTCACAGTGTCTGCTTCTTTCATGTCACTGCCTTCCCACCTTGCTAGCCAAAGTTCAATCCTAGGTCAAGCCACATGAGATTTCTGGTGGACAAAGTAGCATAGGGGCAGAGTTTCTCCAAGGACTTTGATTTTCCCTGCCAATTTTCATTCCATCAGCAGCTCCGTATTCTTTGATTATCCTATTATTCATTCTACATAGTCCTGATACTAACAGTGCCATTAAATAACAAATTACAATTAATCCTTCTGTCATCTAAATAGAACTCATTTAAAAATGAATTCTGGATATACAAGGCACATTTGTGAGGTGATATAAAGTTGAAGTGTTATCGATGAAATGGATAAATAAATCCATCACAAAAACCTGTAATTTTGATAAAAGAGTTACACGTCCCACTTCCCACCATTGTACCCATATGATGCTCCTCTCAAGACATGAAGTTGTAGATGAAGTATGGGTATCAGTTTTGTACTTATTACTAGCCAGTTGAATATCCACACTGACCTAACCTAATCAAAAGTAATATTGATCAAAAACTGTATAATAAAATAAACCAGATATGACAGTAATTGAACATGCCAAGGCAGCTACTAAGTTGTCTAATGTTAGCATCATAGAATATCATGACATATATGAGATATTTCAGGACAGGTCTCACAGGTAGAGTGGATGACATCTTCAGTAAAACTCATTTCACAGGTAAACCAAAATATTGTGTTACTGAATAAACTGTTATGTATTTGAAACAATTTTGTGAATATATTTTGGTTGGTTCCATTTGTGCTGAATATTTTCATTGCCATGAAGTTGCTATAACAATAGTGAATTCAGTCACCACACACTTGTATAATGAGACAGCTTTAGCTATGCGTGTGTGTATCCTATGTAAAATTTTTTGTTGGTGCCACCTCCCATGTGTGGACGTGCAATTAGAAAAAAGGGTTGTTGCTATAACAGGCAATTTTAGCCAGCATGGAATATTGAAGTGAATAAAGTTTTTGATGAATTGAATGTTATAAAACATATTACTTTCTTCTGATTACGATAAAATTCTTTGAAGTGAATTGAAACTGAAAATGTTTCTATAGCTGTCATTATCTAATCTCAAGAGACCTTTAATTTCAGTTCACTGTGCTGCTAAGCTGAGACATATGTGATTTTTCAGTTGGCATAATAGCAAGTACTAGAGAAGAAAGACCTTGTTTCAAAACTCCATGTCATACTTTCAAACCTTATTCCTGACGTAATTTTCAGTCTGAAATGTCCTTTAAACATGGGTCCGATATGTTTAAGTGAGCTATAAAATTTACCATAGACTTTATTCAGCTTATCAAAGACAGACATAATTTTCTAAAGTCTATCAGTTGTCAGCCATGTATGGCTACACAAAAGATTGTTGGTGTTATTGCGACTGGGTAGTCTAGGCAGATGCTGAACTATAACATATTGTCTCCCTTGTATGCATACCATTGTCATGTTTGGGAACTAGAGGGCAAAGGTCATGTAGGTAAAGTGAGCTGATTCACCCCAAATGATAAAGATATTTATTTTATTATTCACCAAGGATACTGAAACATGATGATGCATATTTGTATTATCCCTTACACTTTTACAGCTGACTCTGATTGAAGAATGCATACTTCTTGAACTGGTGAACTAGATAATTGTCATTGTGGTCTGTGTCCAGTTGAGTAAAAAAAAAAAAAGGTTAGGTAATTATGAAAAAGGTTGCTTTTTATAAACAAGTTTTGTTAAAAACTTTTCATCTGAATAGAAGCAACATGTTGTTTTTCTTCACCGTAGTGTGAGTGTACTTGTCATTCCAAAACTTTTGAAGTTAATGAGTTTGGGTATTTTTGGCAAAGTATGTTTTTAACAATTTCCTGTTGAAATTTCAGGTAAAGACCTTGTTATGTTGTAAGTATTTATACTAGACTGTACAAGTGAAGGGAATTTTCTCATAGTAACATATTTTCTTTAGATTAACACTTATTTTCGTGGCAGTGCAGTCTTTATTGGCCACCAACAATGTCCTTTTGTAAGATACGTCAGTGAACCTTTCATACAGTGAGTTCCCCAGTACTTCAGGAATTAAACTTGTAGAGGTGCTGTCATATTCTGAGATCATTTAGTCATTTAGTGGTATAGATGTCATTGGATAGGTCTGTTGTATGCTGAAGCCATGTGAAATTTTGAGAAGATGAATGCAGTGTCTTATGTACCTGCAAATGTGTGCTGAGCTGCTGATTATTTCATAGTCCGAGAGTGGTATGAACATTCATACATACATACATATACATTTATTTTCCATAGATCCATAGAAAGTATAATGATGCTTATAAAAAGCTACAGCCTCTTACTCACACGGGGGTTCGAGTCAACTGTCAACATCATCACAAGTGTGTTTGACAGGATGTTTCAAGGACATCAATCAGTGAAGAACTGGAACTTGTTAAATATTCAGCCTATACTTGCTTTACTGTTAGGAAATTCTGTACTCAAAGCAGCTGCAGGAAGTAGCACTATTAATGACATAATCTTCATTCAACAAATCTACATAATACTTAAGACAACATTTAGAACAGCAAGAACAGAAGTTGATAAAATGCTGGCTTGTCTCAAGTTATAAGACAAAGGCCAAAGCAAAGACCGTCATGCACCCATTTTAAAACCAACATTTATGACAGGGCAGTTTGGTTATGTGGCTCAGAAATGATGTTCAAGTAATTTTGTTTATTTTTGCTTATTGTTCATAAGTGAAAATTTGTGAACAGTAGACAACACAGTTTTCAGAACAAAAATATCTGCACACTTCAAGTACAAGAGAAAAAGGTTAGGAATCAAGTTTGTGTACAGTAATTTTGTGACATTGTGGTGAGAGCGAGATTGATTTGCATTCTGTATAAATAAATGTAATTTGTTTGTAAAATATTTTTGGTATGGTTCATGATTACTCTGTTTATAATTTACTGATTAATTTTTTGTCATGAATGGTATAAGCAATTATTCAAATGTCATAATAAGGAATGCAAGAGAGTTTGTATTTCATTACAAAAGTGTTACCTTTAACTGCAAGTAGTAAACATTAGTGTTGGGATAGCCTTTCAGAGTTGCTGGTTCATTGCTGTTAATAATAAAACCTACAATTAGTTCCAGGCTTGAGTTCCATCTGCCTCTTATCCTCTTAGCCTATCTCCCAAATATCCATATTAATATTACTCTTCCATTTCACTGTTTTTGAAGTGGATGTTCCCCAGCAGGTTTCCCCACCAAGAGTCTGTATGTGTTCCTCATCTCTTCCATCATAGACGCCAAGCTATCACTACTGTAACAATACTAGATGATGAATTTCTCGCTGTAACATCCTACATTGCTTATTTCATCTTTCCTAGGCCCAAAAATTTTCCTAACAGCCCTACTTTCAGCAGGGAATAATTTATATTCCTTCAAAGTAAGAGACCACATTTCACACCTTTGTGTGCCAAAAGTGTTTTGTATATGCTGATCTTCAGAATCTTGGAAAGTAGACAGGATAATAACAGTTTCTTATTTGAATAACTTATTCCATTCTTGGCTTAATCTCTTTATATTCGTGCAGGAATCTGAGCTGTCATCACCACTTTGTGAACCAGTATCTGAGCCAAATGGCAATGAATCAAGGCTTCAGCCCAGTCAACAAGGCAGATCACTAGATTATAGAAAGAATGATGAACTTGGTGAAGATTTCTTTCTCTATCGGCGGAAGCAACCAATGAATCTTAGAGGAGAAGGTAACAAGCGAGAAAACTTTATATTTTGATGTGTTTAATGTATACTTTGATATGTATATGGATCGGGTAAAAGAGTAATCTCTAAGCTTGAACATTTGTTTAATGGAGGATCTGGTGAATTTAGGTGAAGAGATGCACTATCCATTATGGAATTGTAGCTTATAAGTTTTCCAGAATAGGAATCATTTCTCACATCAAATGGTAACAAGAAGATTTTACATACAGGTGCCTTTAAAGTACAGTGGAACCTCGCTTAACGAGCATAATTTGTTCCAGAATCTTACTTGTAATGTGAAACACTTGTTAAGCGAAACAATTTTTCCCATATAAATTAATGTAAAATACGATAATGCGTTCCATGCCAAAAAAAAATACTCAAAAAATTTTATGTATAACGTTTATTCAAAGAAAATTATATATACATTGTTAAGGAGCGTGAATCATCTTCATCTTTTCTTCTATGCGGAATGAACCAACCTGGAATGCGAATTCGATTTGCAGAAAACAAAATTGAAATAATTAGTTTATTATTTATGATACATATCTAATTCTTTTTTACTAGAAAGCTGTCTAGAGACATTTGTGTTTGCTGACGCTTCAAAATTTGGTGAAAATGTGACACAGCATTATCATTAGATAAATTTGTAGCACACATAGCCACTGCCTTATTAGGGTGATGCTTTTCAATGTACAATGCAACAGTTTCCCGTGCTTTCAGCATTTCTCTTATTGCGCCAGAAGATTGTTGCTTTGCTGTTACCTCCTCCTCCTCCTCTGACAAACTCTCCTCCACAACTTCTTGCTCTGAAACACAATTCAACTCCAAATCGTTGATGTAGACCGATTGTATATGCGTGCTAGATCAGCCATGCTCACATCTCGTTCTCGCTTTTCAGTTATTTTACGTTTCATTTCTACAGTTATTTTTATTCTCTTATGGCTGTCTTTTTGCGGCTTTTTCGTCAGGACATTTTTTAAGAGTTATTAAACTTTGCACAAAGAAAAATCACAAATAATATGTTTTAACACAAGTTTGGAAAAATGTGTGATCACAAGCGACACTAAGATGCTAGCAGAACGAGTGCTAAACACAAACTGATATAGCAAGTGCACAATCCGGGACTTCCCCTCTTGTCACTCATAATGCGAAACGTCGCTCGTTAAGCGAGGTTCCACTGTACTATTCTTCCCCAGGTACATATTTCTGCCAGCATTTGTGAAACTGTTGAAACTATTTCTGAAAGCTACCACTCATGATATTGTGGCATGCTACCTAGAAGCCAAAATATCTGAGTCAGAGTGGGTGTCCATTGCTAGACAAAGGCTTGAAGCCACGTTCCTGCATCATTGTCTGGGTGACAATTAAACATGTCACGCAACAGTGCATACTGTGATGAGTGGCCTGAAAGCCACAATGCATCCACTGGGCGGAGCTTCATGGGACCATTCCTGTGGTAACGTGAAACACACTCTTACCCTGGGTTTTGATGGAGCTGTTGGAGACATATTTATGGTAACAACATTCTGAATGGGCTATTGCCACGTATATGACAGAACAGAACTCTTTAAGGGAGTAATTCCTCTCCACTCCGCTTAGCAGGAATAAAAAGTGTTGCGGCCAAGAGTTCAGAGTTCAGAATTTAAGACACAGAACAGAACTGAGGGGAGAGTCCTGAAGACCAGAGGTGTAAGATGCAGACAAGAGTGAGGGATTCGGTACCCAGAAATAGCTGAATGTGTGACTTATTGTACCTGAGTGTACATGTGTTAGTAATGTCCAATAAACTCAATGATCAAAACCAAACACGCCACAGTTATTTGTCACGGAACCCCAGACACATGACAGTATTTTGCATTATAACTTTGAGAGGCACTTAAAGTGATGTACCTTCAAGCATTCCATCTTCTGTGGAAAGAGGTGAAAGTAGCACAGCAAAAGATCATGAGATGGCTGAAGGAGAACAACAGTACCACAGCTGCTGTTGAAAGCGCAGAATGTTTCTGGCTTTCTAAGTACCTCCCTTTTCCTCTTAACAGTTTATATGAATTCTGTATCAGAAAATATAGGCCAGTAATGTTGAGCTTCATTCTTTATTTCTTATTAGAAATTTTTAAACAATTAATATCAACTTACCTGTTTGTTTTATTGTTTTAGATGTATTTTTAAAGCTGTCGGATGAGATGGTGCTCATGATATTCCGATGGTTACCAAAGAATATGCTAGTGAGGTGTTCCCTAGTCTGTAAACGCTGGCAAAGAATTGCTTATGATGAAGTACTGTGGACAAGGTTGGACCTTGGATCAAGGAGTCTTAATCCTGGAAATCTTGGTCATGTGTTGATACGAGGAACCATTATCCTGCGATTGGCCCAGGCGGAAGTAAGAGATTTTCTAAAAATGTAATGAATTATGGTAGACTGTCAGTTATCCATGTGTGGATTAGATATGGGACTTTCAGAAGCCCGCAGGTATTCATCATAGCTTTGCATTATTATATAAGTGTTATCCCTTATATATGGTTCAGTAGCAGGTCTGTGTATCAACAATGCTTTGGTCAGTTTGCAGTAGATTGTAAGTCTTCTCACTCTGTTACAACTGGTCTCCACATACACTTTCTGCCCCTACCTTCCACTGAACAAGGGTTCTTTTCTTTTGTTGGAAAGATATTTGCTTCTCTGCTTGCTACCAGTAGTATGACCCGTAATTATATAACAAAGTAATTTTAGGGATTTAATGCAGCATCTATAATGGGTACTTTGAGGTCTTTGGATAGTCCATTTTCATAATTGTTCATAATACTTCTCCTATCCATTGCCATGGATAATTGAGAGTTTATTGTATAAAACACTAACTCTCTAGTATTAGAACCAGAAGGTTTGATAAAACTAATATCAGAGCTCACTATGGACATGAGCCTAAGTCTGGTCTATCCAAACGTCCTTCCAACTCATCTTCCTTCTTAGTATTATATTTCTGTGTCCTTTGTTTTCCTAGTGGATTTCCCACAAGAATTCTATATGAATTTCTTGTCTTCCCAGTATGAGCAGCATGTCCAGCATAATGCATCCTGTTGTGTATATAAATACGTATATGCTAAGGTAAGCTAGCTGTCCCCATGATGGGCTGTGGAGGCCCATAAGGTTGTCAGACTTTGAGGCTCCAACAATTTCTAGACCGTCAGCTCACAGATTGTGGTAAGGTTGTCAGCCTTATGTGCTGGCTGCTCTTTACCCCCAGAAAGATTCCTGGTAATTTCTATTAGAGGCTGAGTCAACCCCAGGGTCATAGTGCGACTAGAAGGATGAGGTCAATTGAAATATCCAATGACCTTACAGCCTGTAGCACAGTACCTCAACCAACTATGCTACTGCATGTACTGCCTAGTCTTCCTTCCAGTAATTTTAATCCTTCTAGTCATGTTGAGAGAAATCTGGTACTTAAACGTAGCATCTCATATCAATGCCAAAGAGGCCATAAATTATACAAAATCAATCAATTTCATACTAGATGGCAGGTCAAAAATTTGTAGCTCAGGAAATTTACTTGGATTATATTACCGATGTCATGGAACTGGCAACATAGGACTATGTTTACGGAACATAAAATGTGCTAATTTCTCTTGTCTTGACATACAATGGCTCAACGCCACACCACGTGATCTGAAGATATGCTCCAGTCCATTCACTAACCAACTAAATTTCTTCAACAGAACTCTTTACTTATTACCCAGATCCACAACTGGACATAATTCTTAGCCAGTCCACACCCTGACAATCTATTTCCTCCAAGAATAATTTTAACAGTGTCCTCCCAGGAAGGAGGTGGCTCAAGTAGTAAACTTCTGACCAATATTCGGGACATCACTAGACTATATATATATATATATACACACAACAAATAAGCAATTTACTCATCACCACATTTGTGTCAATTGTATTTATTAACTATGTTAAAATTAAACATGTTTCAGCTCACTTGGAGCCATCATCAGGTGATACATTATTTAAAGCTATAAAATACTGAATTGTAATTATTATTACTATGGATCTATAATACAGTTATGTTATAAAAGAATATTTAAAATAGTTTAATTTACGTAGTAAAGAATAACAGCGGCACGCACACAGGAAGACTACACAGGATAACACTTATACAGTGTGGAAACAAGAACTAGCCGCTGCAGCACTTTAGGCATAGGGCGAGTAACCCTAACAATTTAAAATTTAAAATAAAATTTAGAGAAAAATTTTAAAAGATTTTAAAATTAGAACTAAAGATTTTGTAGTGCTACTACAGGAACGTCAAAATTAACGTGTGTAAAATAATCTACAAACCAGACAGATATCAACGAAGTAGATGTTGATAATAACAAGGAAAGTGTTTTAAATGTTAAATTTTGGGCTGGGTGCAGTGTGACAGCAACGTGAGTGTTATACACCTGATGATGGCCGTCTGAGGCCGAAACATGTAGTGTAGAGGAGCAAGATCAAGGACACATAATATATTGTTTGCACTTGGGACGGAATTTGTATCATTATATCATTTATCGTATGGAGTGCAACAGGATGCTTAAATATAATATAGTTTAATTTAAATTTACATCATTATTTGCGCAGTCCTACTCAGTTTTTATTTTGGTTGTATTAGTGTCAATCTTCATAAAATTGATATGTATAATTATGTTAGATACAATTTTCAAGTATGATTTATTAGTGTGTGTTAATCTCATTGTATATTAACAGTGCGCTATCATCAATATATCAATATCAATACTAAATAACCTGTGTTGCATTATTTTTAGGTAATGTCTTGTTGTTCCCTGATACTGTTGAATTTTTCTTAGGTAATGTCTCATCCTTGATACTGTTATGTCTGTTTTTCTTGTCTTTGTTACCTCATTTTCCCATGACTTATACTGTATATTTCACATTTTGATTCGTTTCTAAGTTTTTTATTATACTCTTGTCTGCAGCACTGTTTCTTGTTTCATTGTTTATCATGCACTAACGGTTATTTATATATATATATAAAATGCATCACTATGGATTTCACCTTATGAACATTTAGTAAATGACCTATAGAAGTCTAATTACTTAATTTCTCATGGATCCACATATTTCTCCAAGCATTCTGTTTCGAAAGTTCTGTAACCCATATTCTTCCTTCAAAGAAGGAAATGGTTTTCATTATTTTATGTTATACTCAACGAGACTTTCATGAATGGCTTGACGAGTTCTCTGACGTGGAGATCCAGAAAAAATTTTCTCTCAGGGAGTGAGAATATCAGTTTTCTGTGTGTGTAGAGATTTATAACTGTGGATAACTTTTGTTTTGTTTGTTGTAGGTGTCTGATCCTGTGTTCTTCAGTAATTGTTCACTTCTAACCAGGGAGACTCCATGTAAACTCCAGTATTTGGACTTGAGTATGGCTGTCATATCTGTAAAAGGTAGAGAAAAGTTGTGCAGCAATGCGAAATGAACCCTGCCTATCAGTCTATCCCTTCAGTGTGCAAGCTTCTCATCTTGTTTAATTGTATGCTCACATAGCTTAACATGATTGATATAGTCTGTGTTGACCCTTCCAGCATCTTCCCACCTAGGAAAAGGTACATAATACAGTTCTAAGATGGGGGCACTTGTAAGACACATTCTGTTATCTTCAGTAATAGGCTGATCATAAGAATGAAGGCATCAGAGGACTTATAGCTTAACATGGCCTAATAACTGAGTGTGGGGTTAATAATATTTGCACTCCTAGATGGTTCTCTTTGGTAGAGATGCAGGTTTTGGTATGTGATCAGAAAAATCCACACACAGCTCTGAAACCTTGGACAGAGACTCCTGTATCTTATCCCAAGACTCCTGTGAATTTTGAAGTTCCCTATACGAAGGGGGACCCAAAAATAACCGGAACCGACCTGTTGCGCGCGCATGCTTTGTAGTTACGAGTTGTGCTGCTAGGTGATGTTAGCTGGGGGTCTCCCGTGACTGTTAGTGAGCTGGCGTTAGTCTGAGTTAAGTGGTTTGTCTGTGGTGCTCTGTTGTGTGCGTTCCTGTTTCAACCCTTTGGCAATTAGTGAGATGGCCGACCAGAAGGAACACAGAGTGTGCATGAAATTTT
>NW_019741981.1:2423554-2460195 GCF_002891405.2 Cryptotermes secundus
TGGTCTTTCGACGATCTTCATCAATTGCACGTTTGATTTTGGCAATGTTTTCGTCATTTCTTCCTGTCGAAGGACGCCCGGGGCGTGGCATGTCTTCTGTTGACATGTTGCCAGATTTGAAACGGGAAAACCACTCGTAGACCTGTGATTTCCCCAAAGCATCATCATTAAAGGCTTGCCGAAGCATCCCAACAGTCTCGGCTGCAGTTTTCCCTAACAGAAAGCAAAATTTCACGCACACTCTTTGTTCCTTCTGGTCAGCCATCTCACTAATCGCCAAAGGGTTGAAACAGGAACGCACACAACAGAGCACCACAGACAAACCACTTAACTCAGACTGACGCCAGCTCACTAACAGTCGCGGGAGACCCCCAGCTAACACCACCTAGCAGCACAACTTGTAACTACAAAGCATGCACGCGCAACAGGTCGGTTCCAGTTATTTTTGAGTCCCCCCTCGTATAGTATCATCTATCCCATTGTCTTTCATTAATCATAAGAACTTATCATACTCTTAGGAATACTGGATCAGGATAGAGAAAATACTGAGATTTAGTAATAAATTTTCAAAGGAATGAGTTCTGTGCAAACATGCTCCTAACCCATTAACAAAGTCATTGCCAGGATAAACTTCAGACAGTTCATTAGTAAGACATTAATATTGCCAGCCTGGGCCTAAGTCAATTTAGTGAGTCTCCATAAGATCTGAGTAAAATCATGTCAGATTGCATGACCCATGAATAGAGGTTCATGGATGGGTCATTTAGATCAAAAGGCATGCCAGTTGACAGGTTTTTTTCTCCCTTGTACAGAGAGGCCCACAAAAATGTATACACACTTCTACATACAATATATCTGCTTAAATAATTTATTGGTATATCTGTGATTGAACTTTGAAAATGTCCATATACAGGTGTAACCTATATAACACTTCATTAGAGCTTATCTATGGACATTTTCGAAGTTGAACCAAAAATATACCAATAAATTATTTTAGAAAATATTTTGTACACTGAAGTTTATATACATTTTTTGAGCCCTCTGTCATTTTATTTATGGTGCATTTTTGTTTAATCTCTATGAGAACAAGGTTAGAGCTGATATATGGTTCACAGTATCGTCTCTGTGTCTTTGGGTTATACTAGAACACAGTCATGGCAGTGAAAAGAGAAAAACTAGTAGAAGGGAACTGCAAAATTGTGAATAATAGCAATTCTGACATTTATTGTACCCAAATCGAGGTCTCCAAAATGGCCATTAGAAATTAATAAAGAAAACAGTTTGGAATGATCAGATACCACCCATCAGCCAGTGTTTCCCGAAAGTCATCATCATCTCTCCATCTCACTCTTTATATTCCATGACAGCTAAGTACTTGGAACATTTTATAACCCTGACTTTATGCAGGTAATTGGCAGCAAATGCCATTTGTATTTTCAGAAGAAAATAACAGTGGTCTGAAACTGTATACAAGACACTGTCATAGTACTAAGCAATGGTAGCCCAAAATAATGATGCATTTTTATAACACTCTCAGTATCTGAGACTGTATGGCATCAAATGGTAGGATGATGATGAAAATGAAAGAATTTGGAAGAAATTGGTCATGGCCTAATCAAGGTACTATCCTGGCATATACCTGGAGGGACTGGGGAAAACTATGAAGATTCTGGATAGCAAGTGTCTTTGTCAAGAATCAAATCAAGCACATCCCAAATACTAAGCTAAGACAGATTTTTGGTAGAAGGAAGTACTTGTCCTCAATTTTCAAGCCAAGCAAGTGGTATGTTATTGAGTCCACAACACAGCAAGAAACGTAGAGGCACCAGGCAATAGAATAGGCAAACAGGTAAAGCCAATATGCATTATTCATTATACCTGCAAGTACTGCATGGACTATGCTGTTCAGTAGCGTCCATATTATAGTATAATACGAAACATGAGAGAATGTTATTTCTCTGCCACATTGTGCTATCATAACTTTATAGGGCAATGCACACATTTGTTCCTGACGTAAAAGGAGAGAGAGGGGGAGAAGACAAGGGAAAAGAGAAAGAATTTACATTGAGACAATCCAATTGATGCATAACAGTTTCTCAGTTTCTATGAACAATCCCACTCTGCCTAAAGATTATGTGGAAAGTCACTCAACGAGAAAAGACAAAACACATTCAAATTCCCAGTTACATGCTGCAGAATGTGTCTCAAAAGAACATCAAAAGGGAAACAAGGTTTCTGGGCCCTCTGTATGTTTCTGTGCATCCTGATGGCTGGTATCATTCCCTCAAAGTCTACTAAATGTAAAGTGAAATTGTAATTTCTTTCCCAGCATTTTCAACAAACGATTTTTTCTTCAGCTAGTATGAAACCTGAACCCCATACTGAAAACTGCAATATTTAAAATGAGGCTTGAATTTAAAAGCTGGACAGTGAAAGTTAATATTTAAATTATTAATATTTCTGTAATCATATATCAAGGCCAAAGTAGTCAGTATTAATTTACATATAACATTTTTGTAATCATATTTCTGTATGCATTTGAAAGGGACAAATGCTTGAAATTTGGTAACTGAATTCTCAAAGAAGTTTTTAAGTTCTGCATATAGCTGTATTAGAGAGTTTTAATGCATATTATTGAATGAAGGAATGCTGGTAAAGTTGTGGTTATTCAAGTGAGTATGATTAAATTTGTTTTAACACAACACGGGAAAATAAATACCTTTGTAAAAAACGAAAAGAAAATTTTATAATGACTTGCGCATCAGAACCAATAGCAGACAATGTATGAATAAATAAATGCACTAAAAACAGCTCATATGGGTACAGTAGAATGATATTGGTGAAAATAATGAGGCTTGACCATGTAACAAGCCAGAACATTTAGGCTCATTGTGGCATCCACATCAGTATGAGTGAATGAAGAAAAATTATATGGAACAGCCATGTTTCATGCATGTCACCTGAAAGATTGTATGAATAGCAGTAGGTAATTCACTTGAAGAGAGGAGAAATCCCTGGAAGACATATAAAGAACAGAGTGACACTCTGGAGAGATCAGGCTGTCAACCTAGCAATGAAGAAGACAATGGAACGTTGGTTAGTAGGAATATACACCACTGTCCCAAAAGTATCTGACTTTATTTTTTGCCTCTGTAAGTAGTGGCCAAAGGGGTGGGGAAATTGAGCATAGTGGTAGAAGGGACTTTCATGCGCGATTTTTTGCTGACTTGCAACACTGCCGGATGCGTCTGTGGCTGCCAGATAGCTAAGTGTAACACGTGTTCGTCGCATTCTCGTTTTGCTCAAGATGACAGAATGCTTGGAACAGCAATACTGCATCAAGTTTTGTCAGAAACTTTACCCAAACGGAAACAATTCACAAAATTCAGCAGGCTTTCGGCGATGATGCAATGGGGGTCACTCAAATTAAAGAGTGGTTCAACCGCTTTAAAGATGGCCGTATGTCGGCGGACAGTGGCCAGCATTCTGGGAGACTGTCAATGAGCCAAAATGCTGATGTCACTGAAAAAGTGTGGACACTGATCATAGAGGACTGTTTGACCATCCAGGAAATTGCTGATGAGGTTGGGATCAGCACAGGTTCCGCAAACATAATTTTAACTGAGGATTTGGGCATGCAAAGAGTGGCGGCAAAATTTGTGCCCTAGCTGCTTTCGCCTGAGCAGCAAGAACTCCGCCTTGAGGCTGCGCAGGACATGCTGGAGTGCATCAACAGAGATCCTGAGTTCCTGAAGACTGTGATCACTGGTGACGAGTCGTGGGTGTACAGATATGACCCTGAAACCAAGGGTCAGGCATCACAATGGAAGCATCCAACATCCCCAAGGCCCAAAAAAAGCATGATAGGTTCGGAGCAATGTGAAGGTGATACTGACTCTTTTTTTTTTCGATTACCGGGGTGTTGTGCATCATGAGTATGCACCACTAGGCCAAACTGTCAATAAAGAGTACTACCAAGAAGTCCTCCGCCATCTTCGTGATGCAGTTCGGTACAAGAGACCAGAGCTGTGGGACACACGCAACTGGCAGCTGCATCATGACAACGCCCCAGCTCATTCATCGCACCTGATCCAGGGTTTCCTTGCCAAGCACGGCCTTCCGCAGGCTCACCGGGCTCCCTGCTCTCCTCACATGGCTCCATGTGATTTCTGGCTGTTCCTGAGATTGAAGACACCGCTGAAAGGCTCCCGTTTTGACAGCCAGGGGGACATCATACAGAGCAGCTGCACGCCATACCAAAAGAAGTCTTCCAGAATTGCTTCCAGCAATGGAAGGACCACTGGGCTAAGTGTGTGGAGTCACAAGGGGCCTACTTTGTATGGTATTAGGTATTGTAACCGCCCAGATACAGAACATTGTTTTCCCGGCCCAAGGTTGGATACTTTTTGGACAGAGTAGTGTCAATTGCATTGATTTCATAAGATTTAGTGTTTCTTTCCTTTTTGTCAATAACAAATTTAAAGTAACTGCGGTTTTCCATTTCTGTCAAGTTTTGTCTACCGCAGTATTTGCTTCTATGTATCCATGGTTTGTAATTTACATATGTGTGTGAAAAAAATTAAAAGTTTCTACATGAGTTAGATTTGTTGTGACTTTGAAATCAAATTTCTAGCTTCCATTTTGCCATTGTGGTGCTTCATTGCATGACCTTTTTTTAAGTTTTGTCTAATTTTTTTCAGCATATTGTGTATTTTTTATGTGCAGTAAAGGATAAATTGGTAGTACTGTAAACTCTGTTGATGACAATATTATTATTATTATTATTAGGCCTTGCTGACTTGTTGAATGTCTGCAAGAATCTTCAGAAACTCAGTTTGGAGCATTGCACTCTTAGTGACAAAGCATGTGCTGCTATTGGGCAAAATCATAACCTGGATGTTCTCAACTTGTCAGCATGCTATGGCATCACTCAGGGTTGCATCAGCAATATTCTTACTGGCTGCAGAAAGTAAGTATGATTATGTAATGTTGTGTAACCTTTCACACATCACATATTGGCACATGTGGGTTACTCACATTGGAATTATCATAGCCAAAGATATCAATTAGTACAGCATTTCTGTCAATATATGGCATCAAATATGATGTATTAATATTAAATGGAAGAAAGAGACTTTCCTGTTTTGTGTGTGCGTGTTAAGGTCCTTTGCAGAAAGTGCTGTGAGTCTGTGCAACTGTGTTGTCCCTAAGCAGCCTTGGAATTTAAAGCTGACAGTACTATGGCAGAGCTTGGCAGCCAAAGGGCAATATGAAAATTTTGTTTTACAGATTGACACATATTTGTTGTAAAGTTATTTATTTTTGGTTCATTTAACAACATTTTCAATAGCTCATACTATACGAGGGGGGACCCAAAAATAACTGGAAACGACCTGTTGCGCGCGCATGCTTTGTAGTTACGAGTTGTGCTGCTAGGTGGTGTTAGCTGGGGGTGTCCCGCGACTGTTAGTGAGCTGGCGTCAGTCTGAGTTAAGTGGTTTCTCTGTGGTGCTCTGTTGTGTGCGTTCCTGTTTCAACCCTTTGGCGATTAGTGAGATGGCCGACCAGAAGGAACAGTTCTTTTAAGAAATTCTTGATCGTTCTGCACTTCACTCTTCAAGTCGCGGCAAACACTCACGCGGTTTTCTCTTTGGTCATCTCTGAGCAAGCGAGGAACAAATTTTGCAGACACCCGTCTCATGTGCAAACCTTCGGTTAAAATTCGCTGGACCGTGCTCCATGAGATGTTCGTTTCCTCAGAAAGTTGGTCAATGGTCTTTCGACGATCTTCATCAATTGCACGTTTGATTTTGGCAATGTTTTCGTCATTTCTTCCTGTCGAAGGACGCCCGGGGTGTGGCATGTCTTCTGTTGACATGTTGCCAGATTTGAAATGGGAAAACCACTCATAGACCTGTGATTTCCCCAAAGCATCATCATTAAAGGCTTGCCGAAGCATCCAACAGTCTCGGCTGCAGTTTTTCCTAACAGAAAGCAAAATTTCACGCACACTCTTTGTTCCTTCTGGTCGGCCATTTCACTAATCGCCAAAGGGTTGAAACAGGAACGCACACAACAGAACACCACAGACAAACCACTTAACTCAGACTGACGCCAGCTCACTAACAGTGGCGGGAGACCCCCAGGTAACACCACCTAGCAGCACAACTCGTAACTACAAAGCATGCGCGCGCAACAGGTCGTTTCCGGTTATTTTTGGGTCCCCCTTCGTATAGTGTTGAATGACAGGTGAATAATGAATTGGACAGGATTTAGAAGGAAGTGGGCACAATCTACTTTGGTGTACTGTTCCAACATTTCCCAAAAAGAACTGAAGAAAACTGTCAAAACCTCAGGACAACTGGTACCTGGGATGACAATTTTTTTTTGATTAGTTTAAAGAACGTGCATTTCTGCTTCAAATCCATTAAGTGTTGAAATTTTGTCTATCAGTGAAGTAAGACTCTAGATTTGAGGGTGTGTGTGAACAATGCCATATTTATATTTCATTTAAATTGACTTGCAGGAATTGAACAAACTGTGTACTGAGGAACATAACTTGTGCCCTCCTCTAATATTGTTAACATAATTATATAAAAAGGGAAGAAGACTTTGGTTGAATTATTGTGTTCTGTAACTGTAGAGTTATTTATAATGTGGCATTTTAAATACGTCTTTACTTCAGATAAAAAAAATACCAGCAATGCTAGACACATTAGAGTAAGGAATTGTAAACGGATGAAATGCAAAAGACAACCTTGTCTGCATAGTGAAGTAAATTCATCAGTGAAAAACAAACAATTTTTTATGAACACTGATATTTTCCCCACCCATTTTAATTTGTGTATAATCTCTTTTCTCAGGTTGTCAGCCCTTAACATAGCTTGGACTAATCTCTCATTGGCTGCTTTAAATACTCTCTGTACTGAACTGCCTCGTTCATTGCAGAGGATTAATATTAGTGGCTGTCGCAAAACTCTTACTGACAATCGTATGTATTTTCTCACTTGGCTGTTTTTGGGGCATAATTGATATAATTGCACTGAAACTAGTTCAGTAATTTCAGGGATAAAGTGTGCAAATAGACACATCCTTCCCATTAAGCATTAACTTTATGCACTTTATGACAAAAGAAATTCACAGAAATCTACTCGATGAATCTCAGTAAAACAAATTTTTGGGATCCAACAGTATTTATTTTCATTTAACTTTTATCCACCCTGCAGATCAGTGTAATCAATATGATATATAAGGGGTAGAATATAGTATACTGTATTTATATAATTATATAACAGTTTACAAATTTAGGTGTTGTGAATGCTTATGTACAGACATAAGTAAAGTAAAGGTATCCCTGTAACAGGCCTTGGAGGCTCATAGGGTTGTGAGATGTTGAGGTTCCCACATTTTGTAGACATTTGGCCATGGCCCATAGACGGCAGTAAGGTTGTCAGCCCTACGACCGGCCACCCTTTACCCCAAAGAATATTCCTGGTACTCATATCTCTTAGAGGCTGAGTCGACCCCACAGCCATAGTGCGGCTGGAAGGATTAGGTAAATTGAAAAAAAGAAATCCAGTGACCTCATCGGGATTCGATCCCATGGCCTTCTGGCTTGTAGCATAGTGCCTCAACCAACTATGCTACCGTGTGCCCCCCTATGTACAGACATATTCTTGCATTTAAAATAACTAACGAGTCTAATTAATAGCTGAGAATTTAAATAAATTGTTCGTATTTATTCCTAATTTCCTGTTTTATAGCTTAGAGCAATAATGTATGAGAGCTATATAAGCGTGCAAATTTAGATAAATAAGTATAATTTGGTATATTTGCATTGCAGATGTTCGTCAGTTAGTTACTGCCTGTCCTGAGCTGGTTGAGTTGGACCTGAGTGACTGTACAAGCCTGACTTCAGAAACAATAAGTATTGTAACAAAGTTAGATAAAATTGAGTATCTTGCACTCAGTCGGTGTTACAGTATAACTCCAGCAGCATACTTGTAAGTATGACTAATGGCCTGCCGTACACAGACCTGCAACTTTGTTTTCAATAGCTTAGCTCAGTATTATCTAAACATACTTTATTACCATCATAGGGATGCTGCAAGATACAATTAGATGTATTTCATACAACACAACTGTCTACATCGCACCAGACAAGATACAGAAGCCTTTATTTCCATACATCATCAGGTCCAGCATATTTGTAAATGATTATATTTTAGGATTAGATCAATTTTAAATTACTTTTACAGAAAAAACTTAAATAATGTAAAATTATGTAAAGTTTTCTGTTAACATTGGATACCCTTGAAAATGGAAATATGAGACTGTAACACATTAGGTTTCATAATTATTAATTCAAAACTGGGTATGTATAATGGTATTCTTGTGTTTTAAATTAGCCAAACAACTTTGTTCATGAATGCTTGGTTATAAAGATACAAATGGAACCCACATCATCTGTCTTTTGCAAACCGTATCCTTATTTAAGAGATTTCATGACTTAACATTTTGTCACATGTTAGTGACTGGACACAGGGTTTGGATTGATAACTGAATTGACTAGATGCTAATTACTCTTACAAATTTACAGATAATTACACTGTTTACAAGTATTTACACTCCTTCAAAGTTTGTTGTATCACTCTTGGCTAGTTCCTTACTTGTTCTGACTTCACAAACATTTCTAGGTTTTGGAATCTAACAGCAGGGACTCTCCCTAATGCTGCCATCAAGGACTCCCTGTATGTAGCCTGGTAATGGACTGATTAGTGAACATTGTCCTCAATCTACTGTTATGTGCATGTTTGTTGCTGCAGAAACTTATTTTAACAAGCTGTTCTCATAGCAATGGACACCTCAGTGACACTTCTCTGATCTCAAAATTCTTACTTTTAGGTGTTATGTCACAGTACAAACTCTGGATAGTGGTTTTGGATAGGGCCTTTCGTGTATTTCATCCTCA
Source organism: Cryptotermes secundus (assembly GCF_002891405.2). Taxonomy (NCBI): domain Eukaryota; kingdom Metazoa; phylum Arthropoda; class Insecta; order Blattodea; family Kalotermitidae; genus Cryptotermes; species Cryptotermes secundus. Next base: position 2,432,526 of record NW_019741981.1, read on the forward strand.
TCCATTACATTTTCTACCACGATAGGTTGTGCTAGGAAGAAATTTCTATCTGCAAGTGCTCCTCTTGTATCTGTGTCCATTCTTTCATTGTTTTCTTTTTTCTGGTCATTTTTTTCAACATATTCCGTTTTAAAACTGCTGTATTATTCACATTTCTACATTGTTTTAGTAACGTTTCTAATGATGTTTCTATGTAATGTTTCAGTTTCTAATTCTATTTCTTGTTCACTTTTTATTACTAAATAAACTACTATTCTGCAACTCGTCTGTTGACATCTCTTGGTGATTGAAATGGAAGCACTAAACCTCTGACACTTCACTGTAGGATTACTAAGCATATACATTACGAAACAGAAGACTCAGGGCGTTTCTTACTAAATCATAAATTATACTTGGCATTATAAGTTATGTTTGATCTGAGACAGTTGAATCTAATGTCGTATAAAAGGCCCTTCAGAAGCTTTTAATACACATCAAAATATTATAATTTCTGAGTCAGAGTAGTTTTAATGGTTCCTGATAGGTTTTATTTTTTTGAAAATGAGACCATTCTCTCTCTAGCATTATTAACTGTAGGAATGTAGGATTTGATATAATTTTAGCTTTCTTTTTTCAAGAAAATCAGAAATAGACTCACCTCTTGCCAGGCTGAACAGAGACAAAGGTAAAATGGACCATAAATGGAGAGATTGTTTTAACACTATATGTTATATGTGCCTGTATTACCTTGCAAGTAGTGGCAATTTCTGTGCAGTTTATATGTCTATTTTGTTATTGCAGGCAATTATCATCAGTTAGCTCACTAATGTACCTGGATGTTTTCAATTTGATGAGTGAGCAATCATTAGCAAACTTGCAAGATAATCTTCGTGAAGTGGATGTTAACAAGTTCCTGTTTTCAAGTGTTGCCCGCCCTACTGTTGGCATAAGAAGGACCAGTATCTGGGGTCTACGTGTTAGAGACTGATAAGCATCTATATCAGCATTGAACCTCCTGGATACAATTTAAGTTTTCTTCACTTAGAAACTAGGTGTTATAAGGAAGGTTGTTATAGTGGGTACCGAACACAAAATCAGTTGTGGAGCAGGGATTTCAAGTGCAGCACACTATACCCCCCATCCTTAGTCAGTCATTTAAGTTTCTCCCTTACTAGTCGATGTAATGAAATGCCAATATATCTGCTCAACAGCTTGTCATTATAAAATTGTGTCATTAAATATTTATAGGATTTTGTTCACTTCTTTCATGTGCCATTAATATGTCCTCAAAATCCCTGCAGTAAAAAAGATCAAAAGCATTAAAACAAAAATATTCAGACACTTGCTAATTTTTGGATGAAAAATTCACTTTCAGCGTTGGCTAATTCAGAATGTTCTGTTGTTACTTTCAGTAGAAGGACTTTTATTTTAAGTAATTCTAAAAGGACCAACAATGACATTTGTTTGATCATAAGTTCTAGGTTAATCATTAGATAGATATGGGGTACTTTGGTGTATAATTTCATGTGTGATGGAAAGACGTAACAGGAATAAAATAAATGTGATCTGTTAAAATTATAATGAACAGTTATTTATTTGCATTATTATGTTTTCATTCTGAAAGTTCCTGAGTTGTGCAAATATTTCTTTCTTGTGGTAAGATAATACAGGCTGTTTTGAAAAAAGAATTTTTCCATAAAGCAATGTCTTTATTTCTAACACTCATTTCCTTCTCCCAAAATTTTACATCAGAAAACACTGGTATTTAAATTGCTTCAGATATATGCTAGGAAATGGAAAATTACTTTTATTTTACTAGGTCTTACAACTTTACTTATTCAGCATGAAATGTTTTTTCTCTAGAACTGTAAATGACATTTTTCTTCTGCAAGTCTGAAATACACTCAACTGGGTTTGAACTCCGCGTATTTTATTTCATTTTTAAAAGTAGTGGCACTGGGTTTGTAATGATTCTTTATGAAGGCTCTAGTACAATACTTCCCAAGAGAGTAGCAACATTTTTATTAATTTCTTTATTATGTTTTTGTTTCTACTAAAATTTTAAACTAAATTGCACCATTCCCCACAAGAGAATAATGAGTGGGACATTGTGGAATGGAAATTCCTAACTCATAGATGTCAAATGCAGCGGTTTCTCACCTGAAGAATCTGAAACTGCACTATTAAAAAACATGCTTCACATTCAGATTACTCACTAAATAAAGACTTAGATCTTACTGATGCCTGCAGCACTCCAGATGCAACATGAACATTTATAAACAGCTGCAAATAAAACTTTGCTATTACAACTGGTATGCAGACCCCTGTAACTTCTACTAAAATGACAGGAACTAGGTCTACATGGTTATAGAGAATGTCTTTTCTAACTGCAACAGCAGTTATGTCTTTTTTTTCCTGGTTTTCAGTCAGCCTAATAAAAGTGGTAATTTGGAAGGAAGAATCTCTCTTAAAATTTTAGATGTGTCTGAGAGCAGGACCACATATGTGTGTAAATCTTCCAGCTGTTCAGTCAATTTGTGGCACTGTCTTCTAGTGCCATTTATACTAAGTTCTACCTCTCTGAGGGGTCTACCAATCTCTCCTTGATGTAATTATTGTCAGTACTATAATAGTGTATGGCTGATTCCCATGTATGATATTGTCATGTGACAGTGACTAGACACACGTTTTGGATTTATTGGACACTTAAAACTTGGAACTACAGGTAATTACAGCATTATCACTAATTCATACACTCTACAGATCACTACAGCAAGCACTAAGTCTTCTCAGTCTGCTTTGTCTTCACCGGTTGTCGCCTGGTAACAGCTCCCACTGCCATAGATTCCTCAGCTTCTGTGTTCCATGGTTCTGGCCCTCGCTGTCTGGTGCTTATCTCATGACTCACTCAGTGCTGCTATGTAACAGCTTATAACAATGCATCAATAAATTTGCCAATGTTTTTCTCTTTGTGGGTGACACCAGTATTTTGGTCACTGGAAAAAATCATTGTGCGCTTAAGCACAAAGTTGTGGATACTTTGTCTCTCACTGTAAATTGGTTTATAGCAAACAAGTTGGTCTTAAATAACAAAACTAGTATTATTAATTTTGCTCCTGAAGAGTCTGCCAGCTCTTCTGGCAGTATCCTTTGGAAACGTGGTAATGAAAGAAGTCCCTGTAATAACATTTTTGGGTATACAAATTGAAAATAAATTGAATTGGAAGAGTCATGTTGAACACATCCATCCTAAACTCAGTTCTGCTATTTTTGTAATTAGGAATTTATCTTATTTTATGAATTTAAAAACCCTGCAAATGGTGTATTTTTCTTACTTTCATTCTGTCATTAAGTATAGAATAGTCCTCTGGGCAATTTGACTAATAATTCTAGAGTTTTTAAATTACAAAAGAATGTAATAAGGATCATATCAGGAGTGGGACCCAAAGACTCATGTAGAAGTTTTTTAAGAAATTAGATATTGTACCATTGTCATGTGAATATGTTTTTTCTTTAATTTTGTTTGATAGATAATCAAAATAATTTCTGTTCAGGTTCATGGCCTGAACACTAGAAGCAAAAATCAAATGTATATTCCAACTTAAAATCTTTCTCCTTTCCAGAATGGCACTATGTTTACCAGTATTAGGTTATTTAATAGATTGCCAAAGACCATTCAAAGTCTCAGACAGGATAGAATCAGTTTTGAAAATAATTTATTTTCATATCATGAATAACTCATTTTATACAGTGAATAATTAGTTATAGTGTTGTTTAGCTTTGTATTGTCTTTCTGCTTTGTTTGCTTGTGTTATGCTTGTGACCAGTTTCATGTCCATTGTATTTTGGACTTGTGAAAAGTGAAATACACTACCATAGTCAATAAGTTCGTGGACTGGCCGCAAAGCATCGTTGCAGTGCTCTACAGCGGATAGGTTGAGGCACGATATGATGCCCTGTCAGTTCATCTCCCGTCACAGCAAGAGGCAGTTATGTGCAAACAGTGTAAGCAGAACTCTATTGTGAACTGCAGTTAAATGCGAGTGGCGGAAATTGAAAATGTGGCAGTTTGAACAATGGGCAAACATCAAGTTCTGCCAAAAACTAGGCAAATCCCCTAGCAAAACGTTTAACATGACGAATTGGCTGTTGCTACATGACAAAGCCCCTGCACATCGCTCTGTTCTTGTCCAAGAGGAACTGACAAGGCAACAGGCCAACATTTTGCTACACCCTCTGTACTCACCTGATCTTGCACCATGCATTTTCTTCATCTTTCACAACTTGAAAGCAAAGCTACGTGGTCGTAGATTTCAGTCATCCAAGGAGGTCGTCAATGCCACAAGAGATGCCGTACAGGAATTTCCTGCCATTATGTTTCAGCAGTGTTTTCAGCAGCTATATCAATGTTGGCAGACTTGCATAGCAGCCAATGGCGACTATTTTGAGGACCGATGTAGATCCGTGTAAGTGTATGTGAATACCTTGTAATATGATGCAATAAAACCACAGTCCACGAACTTAATGACTGTACCACATACATATGTATGTATGTAATGGGCTAGCCTCTGCCAGGGATTGGCTGTCTCAGACTTGACCTCTGCTTGAGCTGAAATCAGTGTGAAAGCAGGGGGCAGGCAGATGCCACCTACCTTCATGCTGATATCTTGCTCAGCTTATTCTTCGATCCCGAAGACAGAAGCGATATGTTCCTCCAAAACATTGGTTGCTTTTCAAAGGACTNAATTATTGTCAGTACTATAATAGTGTATGGCTGATTCCCATGTATGATATTGTCATGTGACAGTGACTAGACACACGTTTTGGATTTATTGGACACTTAAAACTTGGAACTACAGGTAATTACAGCATTATCACTAATTCATACACTCTACAGATCACTACAGCAAGCACTAAATCTTCTCAGTCTGCTTTGTCTTCACCGGTTGTCGCCTGGTAACAGCTCCCACTGCCATAGATTCCTCAGCTTCTGTGTTCCATGGTTCTGGCCCTCGCTGTCTGGTGCTTATCTCATGACTCACTCAGTGCTGCTATGTAACAGCTTATAACAATGCATCAATAAATTTGCCAATGTTTTTCTCTTTGTGGGTGACACCAGTATTTTGGTCACTGGAAAAAATCATTGTGCGCTTAAGCACAAAGTTGTGGATACTTTGTCTCTCACTGTAAATTGGTTTATAGCAAACAAGTTGGTCTTAAATAACAAAACTAGTATTATTAATTTTGCTCCTGAAGAGTCTGCCAGCTCTTCTGGCAGTATCCTTTGGAAACGTGGTAATGAAAGAAGTCCCTGTAATAACATTTTTGGGTATACAAATTGAAAATAAATTGAATTGGAAGAGTCATGTTGAACACATCCATCCTAAACTCAGTTCTGCTATTTTTGTAATTAGGAATTTATCTTATTTTATGAATTTAAAAACCCTGCAAATGGTGTATTTTTCTTACTTTCATTCTGTCATTAAGTATAGAATAGTCCTCTGGGCAATTTGACTAATAATTCTAGAGTTTTTAAATTACAAAAGAATGTAATAAGGATCATATCAGGAGTGGGACCCAAAGACTCATGTAGAAGTTTTTTAAGAAATTAGATATTGTACCATTGTCATGTGAATATGTTTTTTCTTTAATTTTGTTTGATAGATAATCAAAATAATTTCTGTTCAGGTTCATGGCCTGAACACTAGAAGCAAAAATCAAATGTATATTCCAACTTAAAATCTTTCTCCTTTCCAGAATGGCACTATGTTTACTGGTATTAGGATATTTAATAGATAACCAAAGACCATTCAAAGTCTTAGAAAGGATAGAATCAGTTCTAAAAATAATTTATTTTCATATCTCATGAATAACTCATTTTATACAGTGAATAATTAGTTATAGTGTTGTTTAGCTTTGTATTGTCTTTCTGCTTTGTTTGCTTGTGTTATGCTTGTGACCAGTTTCATGTCCATTGTATTTTGGACTTGTGAAAAGTGAAATACACTACCATAGTCAATAAGTTCGTGGACTGGCCGCAAAGCATCGTTGCAGTGCTCTACAGCGGATAGGTTGAGGCACGATATGATGCCCTGTCAGTTCATCTCCCGTCACAGCAAGAGGCAGTTATGTGCAAACAGTGTAAGCAGAACTCTATTGTGAACTGCAGTTAAATGCGAGTGGCGGAAATTGAAAATGTGGCAGTTTGAACAATGGGCAAACATCAAGTTCTGCCAAAAACTAGGCAAATCCCCTAGCAAAACGTTTAACATGACGAATTGGCTGTTGCTACATGACAAAGCCCCTGCACATCGCTCTGTTCTTGTCCAAGAGGAACTGACAAGGCAACAGGCCAACATTTTGCTACACCCTCTGTACTCACCTGATCTTGCACCATGCATTTTCTTCATCTTTCACAACTTGAAAGCAAAGCTACGTGGTCGTAGATTTCAGTCATCCAAGGAGGTCGTCAATGCCACAAGAGATGCCGTACAGGAATTTCCTGCCATTATGTTTCAGCAGTGTTTTCAGCAGCTATATCAATGTTGGCAGACTTGCATAGCAGCCAATGGCGACTATTTTGAGGACCGATGTAGATCCGTGTAAGTGTATGTGAATACCTTGTAATATGATGCAATAAAACCACAGTCCACGAACTTAATGACTGTACCACATACATATGTATGTATGTAATGGGCTAGCCTCTGCCAGGGATTGGCTGTCTCAGACTTGACCTCTGCTTGAGCTGAAATCAGTGTGAAAGCAGGGGGCAGGCAGATGCCACCTACCTTCATGCTGATATCTTGCTCAGCTTATTCTTCGATCCCGAAGACAGAAGCGATATGTTCCTCCAAAACATTGGTTGCTTTTCAAAGGACTTTTCAAAGGACTCTATATAGAGTATGTTAGAAATTCTTTTGGCCATCTGGTTTTCAAGATATTAATTTGGTTTGAATAAACATCTTATTTTGAACAAATTCTGAGACAAAAAATTGTTCATCGATGCCATAATTTTAATGGCCAAGGAGAATATCTTAAGGCAACAGAACAACTCAAAACTTAAAATAATTAAGTACTTTATTAAGACTAGGAACACAACACAGGCATTTCTGGAACGTGCTCATTCAGTTTCATTACAGTGCAACAGATAGGTGATATTGTTCATGAAAACTTTGCTTAAACATTTTATTGTGGTTCGGGTTATCTGGAAGGAATGTTAAGCATAATATTGCATATCCTTATTTCCTGTTTGGATAAGCCAGAGCCTGCGACACTGACAAGATAGTTCTATTCTGCCTACTGACTGGGAAGGAAACTCAGACCTTTCTGACAAAGACCAGGATGACTGGATAGGTATGGTGGAATCTTGAAAGCTATCATACATGTCATCAACTTGATCACAGTCACATTAATAGAAGAAACCAAACATGAATGTCTACCAAAGAAAGAAGTTGACCTTCTGGGGTCAAGGTTATAACAATGCAATTTGCTAACTGATTTCTGTAGCGGCATAAAGAAACCAAACATTTGGCATTTGACAGTATGTAGGACTTCATATGTGCTTCATTGTTACTGGATTGATGAAAGAAATGAGCTTTCAACACAGCAGAAGAATGACAGATATTGGTATGCTCATCCAAAGTGACCTTAAAGGCAGTTTCACGTTAGAACAAAAGTACTTACACTTATGAGAGTATGTCCCTTATACTGAATGCTGCATTCACATCAGCTTTTTCCTGAAAACTTCAGTACTACTGGTGTGAAAGGAGGAGAAGGTTTCCAGATTTCACTTAGTGTGGCATGTTTCAGTTCTAAGACCATTATCAAGAAGCTGTCATATTTTACATCTCAGGGATCTGTGAGAATGTCCAGACTAAGTACTGACTTGATCTTATTTCTCTTCAGTAGGCAGTCTGTGTTTCCATTCAGTTCCTTTGTCCAGTAACTATCCTGTCTGTCTGATAAATAGTTTTTCTTTTTGGAACCATAATTTACACCAGAATCTTACTTTTCACATAAATATCATATGCAAACAGTTGTTCAGTGGGTAACTCGTGTGGTATTTAAACACAAAGTAACATGATCCTGTCTTCCTGGACTATAACTTTTTTATTTTTAAAATTAAATCTGGTTGTGTTGTTTTCCCAGGCTATCAGTTTTATGATAGTGTCATATGTGTGAGTGACTTTTGACAGGGATTCCAATAACTGGATTCATTGACCACTTATGGGTTGTAACTACAAGTAATTATAATAGTCTTCCTCAGTTACAGTGGCGGCTCGTAGCTAAAATTAGTGGGGGTGCTGCTCCAGAAAATTTGTAGCCTTTGTTTTAAAATTGTATAAAAGGAAACAAACATGTATAAAAAGAAAATTTATTCAGAAACTTGATAAAATCCTAAAAGAACAAAATCAAACATTTTTTACTTACTTTAACCTAAATTGTTACAGTTCACGCTTAATCTATTCATTTACAAATGAAATCCATTCTTTTTAACCTTTATATTATGCTCATTGATTGAAAGTCTGTATGCCTCACTAAGTTTCTCCTTAATACTTACAGTTCCTAAAAGTGACAGTGAAACTACATTATCAACGTGCTTCTTTGACTTCTCATGCTTTTCAGTTTTTTCTTTCATTTTGTTTATATTTCTAAAACCATCTTTTGTCCACGTTACATCACCCCCAAACAGCAAAGAGGGGAAGCAAAACAGTGCATTTTTTACTTCACAGCCGCAAAGCCAACTTTTCCGTTTGTACCATTCAGAATTAAAGCTACGAATATATTTCTTGTTCTTGCTTATGCCTGGCTGAGATATTAGAATATCAGGTGTTAAATGACCTCTTTTCTTAACTGCAACTTTCTCATGGAGAGACAGTTGTGAAAACTTAAGCTGCTGAAGTTCACTTAGAGTCACAGAACTTATTTCTTGGGGATGCAAGGCCATGGTTAAAGTTTTCTGTTAAATAAAACAACCGAAAAAAATGAATCAAATAGAATAGCTGGAAGCAGGATAATAATCTAATTCTACAATTAACTCATATTTTTTAAGCACAACACACACAGAGTAAAAAAAAACTACCTTCTATCAGCACGCCAGGGTCGGCACCGGTTGGCACTGTCAACACCTCGCCGCTGGAACTGTGAAACTCAAAGATTTGGCTACTGACATTAAGCTTAAGGATTATATATTGTATTGTACAAGTATAAAGAAAGAATTAAAGAAAAAAGGACTCATTATATAAATGTTATCGATAATATCAAGTGGAAATGGGGGGTGCTGCAGTTCCGCAGTGCCTATACACGGGCCGCCCCTGCTCGGTTATGCATTCCATATCATCTGTATCTACAGCACACATAAAGTCTTCACTAGCTGCTTCCTGGTAACAAGTTTTAACACTGTCTACTTATGTCCTTACCATCTCGTACATATCCCACAACTCCACCAAGTCTTCACTTCATCCTGCTTATCACTACATGGACCCCTGTGAAAATAACCGTTTCCTACTGTTCCTCTATTGTTGCATGTTGATTCATTGCTGTAGAGACCTGTTTGTGACCATTACCCAGTAAGGGCTCTACATGTGAAAACAGCAGTAGTTTAATCCTCAGTTTCCTAACGAAACGGATTTGATTCTTTTGTGGTAGACTAGGTTTCAGACTGAAAGCATGTGGTCACGTGGCTGAAAAGAAATTCTGTCATAAATGTGCTAGTGTCTACTTGCAACATGGCCAGCCATCAGCACCTGTAATAGAGATACTGATCCTGGCATCTGGTATGAGCCAGATTCACAAATTAGATTTTTTTTTGTGACACAAAGGACTTTCACTTGGAATTTTTGGGAACTGGCATGTTCTGCTGCTGAGTTCCCAGTGGACAAACAATTCGCAATTTGGTGAATAACCTTAGATCAGTGGGACTCCTAATATATGAGAAACAAAAACATAAGTGTCAAGTGCTGATTAAGAAGTTGGATGACGGAGACCAGCCTTGAACGTACACCTTGAAAATCAGTGAAACGTCCAGCTGATGAGACTGAAGTGTCAAAATGTAGTGTAAGTATGGCAACACAATTGCTGAAGCTTCGACCCTATAAAACAATAGTAATCGACGCCTTGCAACAGCATGATCCAGGTAACAGGGTTCATTTTTTTCAGTTCGTTTCTTCAATTAGTCGTCGAATGTGAGATCGATGCGCAATTGACATTCTTTTCTGATGATACATGCTTTCACTTGCAGGGGTACGCAAATACGCAAAATAATCGCTACAGAGAGTTCAGGGAATCTAACCCACGAGTCCCGCCCCATCCAGTGTAAGCTGGAGCCTGATGTACTGTAAGTGCAAGAATTATTGTACCCGTTTTTTTCTAAAGAAACAATTGCGCAAGATATCTACGTGTAGAGGAAATGCATTTTCAGCACCTACTATGATCTGTCAGTTGTAGATACTTCATTCCGAACGCTATCCGCCGTCAGGTAGGTCAGGTATGCTGATTCAACGGCAAAATTTCGAATTCGCCTCTCAGCAAGCGGCGCCCCCACTGCCGTGAGGCGCAGAGCCGTGGCAGCGGTCAACAAAGTAAAAATCCTCCGTCTATTAAAGTCCGTTTTTCAGTAATATTCATTTTCATCTTTCCCATTTCGCCATAATTATTACGGATATGTAGTGCATATACCGAATCTGATATTTACAATTCAACATACACGCGCTTTCTAATTTCCTTTCATGGATCCCTAACGCACATCTTGACAACACTATTTTCCTTGCGAATTGCTTTCTGATAAACATCGATTACTCGAAATATTTTGTCGATATATAAGTAACATAATCGTGATCCAAGATCCAAGGCCTCCAAGGCGATCCAAGATAATTAGAAGGTAGTAAGTATACTGCATAACAGTTTCAAATTACGTTATAAATGTCAATGGTGGAGTGTTTTCCGAAATAAAGACGTATGTTAATATATATGAGCTTTATATCGCTGAAACAAATAATAAATAATGTATATATAAATAGAGCCTTAATTAAGAAGCCACGTAACTACCTGTGTTGTAGGACTGTTCAAGTGAAGTTTAAAGTTGGAAGTGTTATCTGTGTTTGAAGTTAAGTGATTTTTTTTGCAGTTAATGCTTATTCTTTTGCAGATAAATCATGGCAAACGCATCCGACAATGAAAATGCATTAAATGCAACTCTGTCTCCCCGCGAAAATGCTTCGCCCACAATTTCAGACAGTTTAAGTAGCAGTAAGGAGGATTCACTTCTTGGATTAAATAAAAAACAGGTTATATTAGAAAATTCACTTCTGACCGGTAGAAATACAAATTGCAGCCCCCTTGAAAATTCGGAGGTACGAAATGCTAGCAGTTCGTCGCAAGATTTCATTGTGAATGAACGTTCAAATATGCCTCAGAATAATCATAGCGCAAAAATGAGGCAGGATGACAGTCCTGACAGCTGCAGTGTTGTTCTAGATGACGAAGGTAAGTGACAGTATTGTAATACATAAGGAAAATCGTTAAAAAGTAGAATGAGGTTTAAATTTGCCAGTGCACAATGCTTCTTGGACTGTGAATTGTTCCATGTCAAATGAACACACACAGGTACAATTTTGAATCAGACTACTTAAAAATCCAGTAAGATATGACAAGCTCCTGGACCTTATAGAAGTGACTGAAAATGCCAAATTTAAGCCATATATGTCATGTAGTTGTTTTGTAACGGGAATTCAAAACTTGGAAGAAGTGGCAGTTTTTCACATGACACAGCCTGTAGATGTTGCTCACTTCTTAAGCCCAAGATCTGAGTTTGGCCTCATTTGTAAGTTAATGAAAATTGCTTTATTTTCTCGATTATAAAACACTATCAATTGCAAGACATACCATGATTTAGTAATATGTTTTCAGGAAAAATCTGAATTCCCCTTCCTAAGTGTTGATTGTAAGAAATGAAAGCTGCAATGAAACCTGCCCCATCTATCTTCTTCACATTGTATTAGTTAATATTGAAACTACATGACATTTTCAGCCACAAATTAGGTACTTTGTTCAATGTTACACATAATGACATGACAACAGAAATATGTAGAAATACTTTCTGAATCTCCTGCATTGCTATCTTTGTATGTGCAATTCCGTGACTTGTGCTATGGACATGAAAAATTTTCTTGAGCTTTAGTCATTCAGTATCATTTTTTGACATTGATTCATAGATGCCATCAAATGTGAGATGTGCCCAGTTTCAGAATTTTTAAAATCTGAAAAATATTTTGCCATGGAATCGAGGAAATGTGGTAGTTTATAGTGAGGTATCACATACCTATTCTTGACATGGTTAGTTTCATTGCCATAGTTTTCTTTTTCCACAAATTACAAGTTGAAACCTGAGACTTTTTTAAGAGAAAGTGTGTCCTCTTAGCCCCATCCTACTGCATATAATGTGTAAGGTTTACACATGAAGTTATGGTGTCTGTGGTAATGATGTTTTCTTAGCTGTCGACATGGATACTTGGGCTGTGAAATTAATAATTTTTTCCATAGTGCACCAAGTAGACATTTGAAAGTTTTTAAATGTGCCATGTAGGAGTGATTAGTAAATCATACTGGTACTTAAATTGTACCACTTCTGATTTCAGGAGAGTGATTGTGTGTAGATTAGCTGGAAGGTCAGTGATGAATGGAGAAGTATACCCATAATTCATTAGTGATGAAATTTTCTGAGAGGTTGAAGTGATGAAACATGTGCAGGAAACTAACAAGCTATTCATTTTATATGTTACTCAAAGAATGTAGATGAAAACATCAAGTAGGATCCCTAAACCTACGAAGTTTTCCCCATGCTTAATTAAGCATCATACAATAAAGACATTTGGGGGGGGGGTGCATTTTGAGGTATAGCTACATGCGTTCTTAACACTGAAACTAGATGCAGGCGAGTGGTCAGTTTTGTGCCCCAACAGCTTTACCCTAGATGAGAACCTCTGATACCCACTGGATAGGAGGCTGCATGGGCCTTGGAGCTCGCTAGACATTGGAAAAGAGAATTTCTTGTCCTACCTGGAATTTGAATCCTTATTCCACAGCTGAGCTTGTAACTTTTGTTACTCTACTGACTAAGGATCTCCAAGAAATGGCAGAAGAGGTGTGAACACAATTTCCATAATTTCTGCTAGTGCTTCAGAGGATTATGTATAGTTGTTTTCATAGTTATGACTGTGCTTCCTGTTTCAGGGACATGAACTGGCTAGTGGGGATGTGGGTAATGTGCCGCACACTACACTGCTGTACTGTTCAGTTAAAATATGCAGTTTTTACTATAAATGTGCACACTGTAGACAATTTATATATGTAATGAACATATATAATTTTTACCATCAACACAACAGTACTTTATTATTTATTTATATAGCACACACTACATGTTTCGACCTCAAATGGGTCATCTTCAGGTCCTGCAAGTTATAATAATAATAATAATGATAAAGTATTGTTGCGTTGATGGTAAAAATTGTGTATGTTCATTGTATATACACAACAGGATGCAATCCTTAAAAATGAAAAAAAAAATACATATGTAATACTATATTTTGTTTCCATTGTCGAAGATAAAGCAAGAAAAGCTATCCCTGTAACAGGCCGTATTTGAGAAACCTCTTCTTTGGGCTTTCTGAAGTGCTTAAAATGATGGAGCACACAAGAGATTAATACATTAAATTCCCCATTATCCAGCATGTACAAGGAATTAGATCTGTCAGTATGTGAATTTACTTGTGAGAAGAGCTCTTACATAATACATAGTCTCAACACATTTTTCCTTTATACATACAGTAAAACTTGGTTATAGCAACATCGGTTTCTGCGACACCTTGTCTATTGCGTCAAATATTCAATGGTACGAATTAATTCCTCATAAAGCAACTGTTTTTATACCTTGCTTAGTACGACATGCACAAATGCATCAACCTCGTATGTAACGTCATTTTCATTCCTGAATTTCTCTGATATGGACATTGAACGTAATTTAGAGAGTGTGTATTGGGCAAGTAACAGGAAACAGATGAAGATAACTGATTACTGTACTCGTATCTAGGTACAGTAAGGCACAACAATTGATGTAATCTACTGTAATTTGGTGAGTAGGCCTACCTTTAATATACAGTATTAGTGCGGTGTGTATTGTCAGTGAAAAGCGCTGTAATATGTCTTTGATATTACACATTTGGGCAGTTCCACGTTAATGTTACGTTAGTCTGTACTTAACTACGTATTTCACTAAAAAATGCAACATTTTAACTCTGTTTTTGGTAGATTTTTACGTGACTAACATAAGGCTACTGTGGAAGTGCCCATTTCGGTTACAACGACATTCGTTTATAACGACACTATTTTTAGGACCCTTTGATGACGTTATAACCAAGTTCTACTGTATATCGAAGTCTTGCTAGGTGACGGAGTGAATTAATGGGTGAACAATTTTGAATACATGTATGGTGTGTCTGCTTGAATGGTATGTACATGAGGAAGAACTCAGGTTGTGCTGCTAGTGGTGGCTGGGAAATTACCACATGGCTAGTGAACATATGCATATTGCAGATTTGTTTTTCAATAACATAAAAATTATCCTTTTTCTTTCTTGAATTTTTTTCTGCCTGGGTATCAAATAACTGGCAGTATGAGGCACATTCCAGCATGGTATCTTAAATGAAGCCACAAATGCTTCCGCATTATTTTGAATTCATTATTCAGTATCCAGTCATTTTACACCATGTAGTATGAGTTACTGACAGCATTGTTTAATAAATCACAGGTACACCAGTTGTGCATGTTTTTCCAAGTATGCCATTTGTTCACCTGTGTGGAGGAGTCCACTTTCTGCTTAAACTTTGGTACTTGTTTCAGGCAGTAGTTAAAAATGCCTGTACAATATTAACCTTTTGTGTTACAATTACATTTACTTTACGTGTCTTTCTTCATAACTTGTTCAGTATCTTTAGTTATGCAAATACATACTATACATATGAAATTACATTTCAAGGCCTTTAGAAAGACAGTTTTATTTTAGGACCCACAGTTTTGATCCACTGTTGTATAAATTGTCTTTATTTCAAAATGAAAAATATTTACTGCACATGTTTGCTGTACGATTTGTGCCGAGAGGTGTAGTAAATTGGCAGTCTCAGTGAATTAAAGGCCTCCATTTTCATTTGCTTTCAGAAGAAAGCCTTGGTTCTGGTATTGAATCTGATGTTGAGGATGCAAGTTCTGAAGAAAAGCCAGGGGAGCCATCCAAAGTCCTGAGTCTGTTACCTCACTATGATCCAACCATTGACACAAAGCTTCCTGAAACAGTGTCATTACTGACAACTCCAGATGGAGGGAAAGTGTATCTTGTTGGCACAGCTCATTTTAGTATGGAGAGTCAGGAGGACGTTGCAAAGGTAAGTTGCATAACATGAGAGAAATTCATGCCTTTTATTATTGCATGACAAAATTAATATTGCAGGTGTGACAAGAAGGCATATGGCACCTGCAGCAGGACAGGGCAATGAAGGAAAGGTTCAGCCACAAATCACTGATCATTCAGCTAAGAATCTGAAGGGATACAGAAGGGGGAGAGTAATTAACATTTTTTTGTGTGCATGCACGTGTGTTTCACAAGTAGTAGTTTTATTCTACAGTTTGAACATTTTTGATGAACTTCAATAAACAAGAATGGGAATATATACAGTTGGTGCTCTGGCAGCAGAATCCATAGTTCAGCATCATTAATACTGAGCCCACTATTAGATATGGTGCTGAACTACCTTCCATCCCCATAACCAGTTTTCAGTGTAATATGAATCTCTCATCCCCTCAGTTACCAGGACAGCTGGCTCAGGTGGTAATGCTCCTGATTGGTGTTTAAAGAGACATCTGATTTGAATTTTGGCTGATATATCTGAATTTACTGGCATTTATCTGCCCTGGTTTTCATCAGTCCCTACATGTGAATTCTGGGATAGTACCTTGACATGGCCATGACCACATCCTTTCCATTCCTTTAAAGTTCATTAAGTTGTGTATTCTAATTTTGCATTATTCATTGACATAATAAGTATTTATTTGCTGTAAATGTTGGTTTATTCTAGTCTAATTCTAACGTTTATGTGTTTAATTTCACAGGATTCTGAGATGAGCAGACAGTTACATATAACCATAGCAGTTGAGTCACCTCTGATCTGTCATTTAACCAGGCAATATTGAAAGAGGAGGCAGAGTTTGGAAAACACATGTATTAATGAACTGTGTTGGATTTGAGGCTCCGTCTTCTGGGTTATAACAGTGTGCAATGTGGTGAAAGTAAGCCATTTCCAAGGAACATATCATGTCTATCTTGAGGGTTGAAGGGCAAGCCAAGCAAGAGACCAGCGTGAAGCAGGCAGCTTGCTTTGCTTACACAGTGTTATATCCCAGAATACAGAACTCTTCACTGTAATATACTCTACATTTCAAAACATTCATTGTATCTGAACATTGTTTTGTTTCAGATAATCCAAGCTGTGCAACCTCACATAGTGTTGGTTGAGTTGTGTAAATCAAGAGTGAATATTTTGCAGCTAGATGAGAAAACTGTCTTAGAAGAGGCTAAGAATATTAATTTTGGTATGCAGCTTTTGCTTTCATCAGCCGGGTGGAAATAAGTATATTATAATAGAATATTAAATCAACAAGAAAAATCATAGTTCCCCATTTTCCCCAGAAGTTAGTATGAAAAGGCCAATGATTTAGTTTATACCTTTGCAGTATTACACTGCAGCTTTTTGGGTAAATGAAGACACAGCCCTGCCTGTCTTAATAATTTCAGAAATATCATTCTCTGCAGATTGTATATGACTGCAATGCCATTAGGTCAAGTCATATCTATCCCGCTTTTCTAATTTTATATAGAGAAATTAGTGTAATAGTGTCATTATGTCTGTACACCCCAATATGCCATCCCCCAACTTATGAATCATTTGACAGATTTCAACTGAACATTGCAGACTAGTGGTTAGCATTCTGCTATATATTTGTGATCTCTCCTTTAAATTATCATAGGTTCATTATGATTTGCTGCAGTCTCACCAGCTTCACATTAGGCCACAGTCACGTCCTACCATATACATTTCACCTCATTCACAAATTAACCTGTCATTTGACACTGTACAATCTGAGTTATTGAACATATCTCTAAGTAAATGAAGAATGAGAACAAGACACACTCCATCCTCGCCACCAAGACCTGCTATATGGATCGCATCGTTAGGGAGACAATTGAGATTGAACTGCATCCAGAAAATATGAATAGAGAGGGGGGTTTTGTCTCAGCAAGTCTTGGAAACCTCTCATCTGTTCTCTTAAAAACCCCCACCGGGATATGACGCCAGATCCAGAAGGCCACACAGGCCATGACCAACCAACATAACAACCCCGCCCCCTCAGCTTACGGGTTAGTGCCCAGCCTTTAACCTTGCCTTTCTCTCCCCTATACAAAAACCATGCTTGTCCCAGCTCCCTTCCCCCCCCNATTTTCATTAAAGTAGATGTAATCATCACAGTACAAGAGTTCAGTCTGCCTTTGTACTTTGGAACCTTTATTGTTAAGGAGTATGGGATTTTAAATTCCTTGGTAGTGTAGAACCAGCAGCTGCATTTTAACTTGGGAGGGTTGAGCTTAACATGATTAGTATCGAAAACATGCATTACTCAACCAGTTGGATTGCATGGATGCACTGTTACAGTACTTCTGCACATGGCCATAGTTCTAATTTTCTGCCCTCAGTGATTTCAGCATGATATCCATATAAACTTGTGAGGTGGGAGCAACAATAGTGGAATTTTTGTAGATTATAGACATAGTTACAGATTACAGTATATATAAACATTGTTGTACAGAAGCTGTTACAAATATGGCAGTGGTGCAAAACATGATTGTATCTGACAAATTTATCACGGAAAAATTGGTGCTAATGGAAGTAGTGCTCAGAAATGCATCACTAAATTGTGTAAGAATCAATTTAAAGTTCTTGCTAACCCCATGCTACATATTAAAGCATTTTGTGGAAAGTAGGAGTTATATGCTTTTATCAGAACTGTTTTTAAATGTTTACAATATAAATGTGATGTGTGCAGAATGCTGAGATTATATCTTTGGGATTTGTCCTGATGGAAGTTCTGTACAGAAATGGATGGCAGTATGTATAATTGCAAACTTAATGTTTATGCTAGTTTCACCAAATAGATTAAAGTATTTTAAGAACACTAGATATCATAGCTTACAAAACTGTCTTTGAACTTTTTAATTAATTTTAACTTTCATGAACAAGAAGGTAAATATCTAAAATACTTTAAAAAATACTGTTTGCCAAACTCTTTTATATTTCTCTAGGCAGTAATATTTAAAGAAGTGAAGAGTGAACGTACAGTGTCTGAAATATGGCTTAGAAACTTTGTGTGTATTTTTTTACTGGAAATGGGCTTCACACTATCTTTAGGATTAATTTTTTGAGCTGCTCATGCAAAATTCATACTGCATGATATAGTATATAGTGGTTACCATGGTATGTAGTTTTGAATAGCTGCAAACTTTGTCCATTCTAACATCTTCCATGGCTTTCCTCAATTCATTTAGACATCCCATGACAAGAAATCCTCAGCCTTCCTTCCTGTCATGTCATATACAAAGGTAAGGTAAAGTTATCCCTGGGCTTAATTAGTTAAGCACCATGCCATGAAGACATATGGGGAGAGTGGTGATATAGCTCAACCAATCTTAATCTTGACATTAGGTGTCTAATAAAAAATTCAAGGATAGTCTTATCATACAATCATCATTGAATTTCTTGTTTGCTACTATATAACCATGGATCTTAGAGAGATAGGATGGGATGGTATGGACTGGGTAAATCTGGCTCAGGATAGGGACCAGTGGAGGGCTCTTGTGAACCCGGTGATGAACCTTCGGGTTCCATAAAATGCTGGGAAATTATTGAGTAGCTGCAGAATTGGCGGCTCCTCAAGAAGGGCTCAGCTCCATAAGTAAGTAAGTAAGTAAGTAAGTAAGTACTATATAAAGCCGTTCATGGTAGCCAAGTGGTCTGAGGCATGCACTGTCTTCGCTCGCTCGGAAGCCGAGATCGTGGGTTCGAATCCCACTCAGGGCATGGATGTATAGTTTGTGTGTGTGCGTTTTTCTGTGTTTGTCTACAGGTAGAGGCCTTGCGACGAGCTGATCACTTGCACAAGGAGTCCTACCGTGTGTGTAAGATCTAGAAAAACCGAAGTGAAACGGAGAGTTTCATGGCGGTAGGCCTAGGCCCACTGGGGCTGTAGTGCCAAGGGGGGGAAGTACTATATAACCATATATTGTAAGTAGATTCTAAAGGGTTCTGACAGTGGTGTATAACACAGAATAACTGGGTTTTTTGGACTTTTTTCATCGTCTGGTATTCTAGATTTTTTTTCTGTTCCCTAGAATGCTGGACAATGGGAAAAGTAAAAAAAAAAACAGTAATTCCATATGTTTGTAAGTTTCCAACTGAATATCAGAATGTTTTAAATTAGTATAAGACACATATCATTTTCTAACATGTGCATTGATGAGCTTTGGAGGTGCTTTCAGGTGCTCACAAGAATTTTAAAATATGTTAATTTCTTAATTGTTACTGATCCTCTCAATGAACCACATCTATGTTCAGTGCTGCAAAGTTCTAAATATATAAATTATGTTCAGGTTTTGAAAGATTTGGATGTAAGTAATGGTGATATTATCTAAGAAAATGGCGTATTATTTATTAGGTATTTTTAAGACATAAGAGTATGTCAGAACAATGTTTTGGAAAATGTCTTGTTGTGAGAACACAAGGTGCCAGACTGTTTGTAATCTATCACAATTTGTATCTTTTATTTTTCAGGTAAATTCATAGTGCCACCTTTAACTTAACTAGGTTCTACTAGTTGCCCGATTACCTTATAAAAGTTGGTGACCCTTAGTATAAGATGTGGGAAAGGAAAGAAAATAAATTGACCTGAAAAAATAATCATATTGCCGTGTCATTGATTTCTTTCTGAACCCTGACAAAAATGGTTTAATGCTTAGAAGTTTATCAGGCATTACTTATGATGCACATTGTCATTTAAATCACAAATGTTAAAATGAATTGTTATGGAAATTATGAAACCACTTTATTTAGTTCATGTAAATACTAGTTTTAGTGACAATTTTGGTTCTAGCATTGTTTCTCGAAACGAAACTGTTACAGCAGGCAATTGAAATTTGCCGTGAAGAGAGCTGAGAAATATATATGCAAGTCTCTGTGAAGATTATCCTATGGCAATTTACAAGCTGTTGAGGTTAGGTTTACAGATTTTATGTTAGTTGGTTTTAAATTTTTGTGAAAAGTATGTGTGTTATTGTTGGCAGTAACAGATTTATATGTTATAAATATTCCTCCAAACTCTTCAGTTTATCAGGAAGTACAAATACAGTTTGAAACACAAAATCATAAATGGAAGGATTAGGTGAAAACAATCTTAGAATATAGGTTTGGTTTTATTTCTTCTGATGAAATTTGTTTTATGTGTATAAAGTCACAACAACTCTGAAGATAAAGATAAACTCCTGAAATGACGTATACATCTAATATGCCACCATAATAGTTATGATAGAGTGATTTTTTAGTAAACACTCTTTGAATATAGAAATCTGGTCATAATTCCTGTTGTGCTAAGACTGCTTAGAAAGATAAAACAAATTTTACTATTTTTTTTAAATTAATTTATCTCGTTCGTTCACGTTTAACCTCTTTAACTATTTTGTTATTATGCTTGAGATGTCAGATTTCTATACAGCCACCAGCTACTGATGTGTATGTACCAAGAAATAAATGCAGTTCAAGCTGCAGAAGGCAGGAGGCTACCTTTCCACTATGAAGGTGTTCAGAAAATTTTTGAAAGTACTGTTTCACTGCTTTTGTAAACAGAGAAAGTGCAGTCAACCATCAAGCAGAATGGTGTTTTCAATGGTCTGATGTACATCCTTCTGCTCAGTATGTCAGCACACCTTACCAAGCAGTTGGGTATGGCACCAGGTGGAGAGTTCCGAAGGGCATTTGCTGAGGTGAGTTGTCATATGTGGAACTGTGAAACTTGTTACTGTGTAATATTCTTTATGTCTGTATTACTTATCTCTCTTGGATCCACATATTCTCAGTTCTTTATTCTTATTCTTCACTTAAATATATGTATTATATAAAGGATTAATTGATTTCAGGCTCGACAGGTGCCTATGTGCCTTATACATTTGGGTGATCGACCTATACACATCACACTACAGAGGGCTCTGGCTTCATTGTCGTGGTGGCAAACGATACGTCTTATGTGGCACCTCATAATGTCCAAGCAACCAATTAGGTAGGAACGCTCTTACTCCTGCACTCTTATTATACCATGAGTATTTACAATTAATAGGCATACTTAACAAAGTGAAGAGGATTGCATTGTATGGAGGAAGATCTTGTTACAGTGGCTATATCTGTCTATTACGCATTATTGTAGAATGCAGAGAATTCGGTATTGAAATGCATCCAGCCTTCATAGACTGTAAGAAAGACTTGGAGGAAGCTTATAGGAGCAAATCAGTTTATATACTTGTAGAAGATACTGTACACGATCAACTGATTATGGCAATACAGGTAGAAATTATACACAATAGATAAGAATAGAGTCATTAGTTTTTGAATGTAAAGAAGTTAACAGAGGCATAAGACAAGTTTTTCACCATTATTATTCATCACATGTATGAAATATGAACGATGAGATATTATAACATCTCAAATTAACAGAAATTTTGACATTAATACTGTGATATTTGTGTATGAGCAGAATATTCTGGCCAAATTTGAAGGTGATCTGCAGTGGTCAGTGTACAACTTATGGGTATAAGGGGTGAGCCATAAAAACCAGCCCTCGCTCTGTGACCTTCAATGATCTATTGTGCTTCAGTATACAAATTATAAGTATGAGGGGTGAGCCATAAAAACCAGCCCTCGCACTGCGACCTTCAATGATCTATTGTACTTCAGTATACAACTTAAGTAACATAACTGCAGAATTTTTATGAAGATAAATGTTGGAAAAAAAAAATAAAATTATGGATTCTAGAGGAACTGAATCAATTAGAAGCAAGATATGCATTAATGATGGGATCCTGGAACAGAGTAATGCTTTCAGTTAAGTGGGAGCGTATATAAAGGAGAAAAGGATTTGAATGTAAAAAGTTTTCATTATAGTAACATACTAGAATAAAACAGATATTGAGACTACCATTGATTTATAGTCATGCAGGAATATGAATTCGTGGTACACTTACTAGACCAAAATTATCTTCTGATGTGAGTCATGAACAGTAAGTGATGAGAGAATACTGATGTCAGCAGAAATGCATTTCATAAGGACTGCATTATATACATTTTCAGACCATAAAATAAATTAAATTACTAACAAACTACATATTCCTCAAATAACAGAGTTTATAGACCAATACAGATGAAATTGGAAAGAAATTTATAGGGTGAGCTGTGAGGAAAGTGTAAGAGCGAATGTGTAATAAATTTGCTACATCCAAGACAGCATAAAGTTACTTGTCGCATGACAGACACACAACATGTGACAATATATATATCATTAATTCAGAATGGAAAATGAGTTTTAGTGACATGTTTCATAACCAAGAGAGGTTTTCAAGTTTTGAAAATATTATTGTGAAGTTGCCACATTTTTTCTTTTCTCATGTTTCTGTACCTCCACTGTTAATATTAGTTTTTGCTCACAATTTTATTAAGAAAATATACTGATAAAGAGAAGTTAATATATAAACATGGATATCATTGAGATTGTGGTAGTTTTGGTGATCAGAATTGCTTGTTCTGTTGTGTGTTCTTGGACCAAATTGAGGTTACACCTGAAGTTTAAAAGCGGTTCAGAATTTTAATATTTTCACTTGCTGACACACCACATACTTTAGAACATACTACTTCACCCATTTAAAGGGTGTTGTTGTTAACCCAGAGTTGTTCGTTTGCAGTAAGGAGGAGGTAGAACGTTGCAAACGACGGGATCTCCTAGAAGAAATGTTGGCTGAAATGGCTGGGGAGTTTCCAGCCCTCGGAACTGTATTTGTAAATGAACGCGATGTGTTCCTGACCCACTCACTGCAATTGGCAGCTCTCCCACAGCGTACTAATTCAGGTTAGATCCCATACACAACTTGAAGGTTCAAGATTAGCACCATACATGATCGTAATCATCCAAGAGTATGTTAGATCAGATGACCCATTACAATCTCATTTTGTAAAATGTAATTTGTTGCACTGTATCTTCCAGTGGATTATACAGAGGATCCCACTTTTAATTTTTATTAATTCATAGTTTATTGTCGTCCTCTGTTATGGTTCTAGTGCTGTGAAAATATGGGGTGGATAGGTTATTTTATGATCCTTTCAGTATCTTAGACCATATAGCATTCAATGGTAGGATGATTGATAAATTGGGAAAAGAATTTAGAATAGATTGAGTTGCAATCTATATTCCCTACAGAACAGACCAAATACACTGTAAGATGAGGCACCGGCTAAACAATTAATGTCAAAACTATATTACATCTATACCATGGGTCTCCAAGCAGTTTATTACATGTATACAAGTTTACAATATACCATTATGTCTGTGGGAATATAACAAAATTGCAACAACTGACATGATGATATGGAATATCACATGAAGAGTTTATAACCTTATTTTATGACATAACTTTCATTTTTATAATAAGTTTATAGTTCATTGTATTTTATACAGTGTATTTTATAATATTCAGTTCAGTTATTCAGTATTAGAGTGGGTGGGTTTCCCCATGCACCGCGACTAGTAGTCTGTTGTATGTCCCCCTTTAATTTATACTGTCACCATACCCTACCGCTACTGGTGCTCGCTATCAGCCCCTTTCTGCCAGCCAGGCCCGCCCTCTTCTGGCAGTGGTACGCGATAACTTCCCTATCTACTGGAGGCATTGGAAACTACTTGGGCGGGAAACTTTTTGCCTGATTTTGCTCAGACGTCTCCTAGAGACATGAGGATCTTTTACATGCCGTAAATCTATGACACGGGACCCACGGCTTAAAGTCCCTCCCAGAGGACTTGTTCCCTGAATTTTTCCGCCCTTAAAAATTCCACCACCTCTGCTGGGTTTGAACCCGTGTACCTTGAGTCATGAGGTGGGAACGTTACCCCTAGACTACGGACACTGCTTATTTTATAATATAATAATTATCAATTATCCAGCTTCACTATCGCAGTAATGGTTCAGTAGTGTGTGAATATTGTAATCATGTGTTTGCTTGATGATGGCTTTAATAGCTGCAACATGTAGCTAAGCTAATTTTAACCTTGACCATTGTGTTGTTGTGTTGCGATGGACTCTAATAAAGAATTATATATAATAACACAACAGGATGCACGAAATGAAAAATATTGAGATGGATCTTATTGAAATAGGTTATGGGAATGGGATGTGAATTGAACTGAGTCAAAATCATGTCCACTGACAGACTTTGGTATTAGCAGTGTTGAACATTTTGATTCTGATAACAAAGGATTTGTTAATTTGTTATTATAGAATTTTTATCTTCAGACTTTATGTGTTTTATTTACCTCTGTACTGTGATAACAGATCAACAGTGAAGATGAAAGCCAGTCATTTCTTGGCATGCATAAAGATCAACCTCTTTCAGTGTTCCGAAAGGTTGCTTTACTCTTTGGAAGCAAGAGGAGGCATTAGTATTTGCAGAGTGTTAGTCAAATTAATTGCATTTACAGCTAGTCGAAAATGTAGCACATACAAAAGTAAAAACTGCTTCAGTGTGAACTTCATGTGCTTTGGATTCTTGTCAGATAATTAATGGGACTTGTAAAGGATAACTCTTAATAAGTAGCTGGTTGTAGGGAGGGAAGGTTGTCTTAACTTCCTGGTTCAGATAATGCTGAAGATGTTTAGAAAGTTGAATTATTCTTTGTTGTTCTCATATCTCTGTGGTAACCACTACAAAACAGAATAAATGTTGGTTCAGCAGCATTATTTCTAAACCATATTCCCCTAGTGTGATAAACATAGATGAATGTTAAGGGCTAACTCATAGATTTTGTGATTTTACCATTCTTTGATGCTATGAGTACCTATTAGAATGAACCTTTTTACAAGTTTCATAAATTTATATCATGGTCAGATTGTATATTGTATATTGTGGTGTATAGACCCGTTGCTCTGCAGGGACCTCAAAATGCATGGGTACAGCCTTTGCTATGCAGTCAGTGGACAAACAAACACCATTTTCTAACCAGTGGTCGGTAAACATGTTCTTGTGGAAACAATATCCAGTCTATTCCTAGGCAACTGCCCATGACAACGATATAGGATTGTTGGAGGTGGTGTTTTCTGTTGAATCCATCCTGAGATTAAATAACAGGACACTGACTGAAGCACCCTGTATGTATTTAATACATTTATTATCATGTTTAAGATGTGAAATGTAAATATCCTTTACATTATGACAAAAAACTTGCTACTGCAGACAATGACTCTTGGCAAAAGACAGATCCGTCCGCTCGTCAGAGAGAGTGCCCCACAATAATGACCTAAACTGTCAAACAGTAATAAATATCTGGTCATGAGCCCCAGATTGGACTCGATGCCAAGATTGACTGACTGACTGACCAGCCATCAGTCACAATGTAACTTTGACTTGACTTTTTGTCAGGCTTAAACTTGGCAGTGGTCATGTGTACGACTACTGAAGTGACTAAGCTGCCATTGTAGCATAAGATGCGTAAGGCAGGCATGATCTGCTTTGCAAAGCCTGGACTGAGAGAAGGCCTTGTATATAGTGCAAAAGGCTGAATTTTTAGTAACATTCTGTGTGTGCAATATGTACACTTGACTTAATGCCTGGCATATTCATAAGGGACAAGCCCATCTTCTTGTCAGAGAGGATGTTACATAAGGACTATGACCGCAAGGGTTCAGTTGAAAAAGACATCTCTGGTCATGAATCTCAAGGGCCTTGACACCAAGAAGAACTGATTGGCAGTAAACGATCAGTCATAAAGTAACGTTGACTTTGACTTTGTCAGGAATTGTCTGCAGTTCAGTTGAGTGAAGTGACATGAAGTAGCTGGTTGGTGAGAGAGAGAGTTCAGTTGAGTTGAATGTCAGCCTGTGAAGAGAAGACTAGGAGGTTGGTGTGAAATGGCCGCCAGCCAGGGACCCAGTTACTTGAGCTGTCAGCTGACAAGAGTTCTGCATGGGCAGCTGTTACAAGAGGACCTGAGTGCAGGAAACTGAAGACTCTCCACTGGTAGAAGCTGTTGCCAGGAAACGGCTAGTGGAGACTGTAATAGACTGAGGACACTAGTCTGTGTGTGTCAGTGATCTGTAAAGTGTAGTTCCGAGTGGTGTATACAAGTTATCAATATATCCATTCACCAATCCATATCCTGTCTATAGTCATGCCCCTAAATCATGACAGTATTTTTCTAAAGTTATTCATGTGTGTCTTGTTAGTTTTGGGGGGGGACAGGAGGAAGGGAGATATTTTGATCTGTGTTATTTCAAATTTTGTTCACACTGTATTGTAGAAATTTGCATCTCTGTTCTGTTTACATCAATCTGTTCTTTGCATCCTGATGTCTGTCTAACATACAGGGTGTCCCAGTAGGAATGTGCCAAACTTTGGGAGGGTGTTCCTTATGTTAAAGTATGCCGATATAACCCAAAACACCTATGTCCAAAGTTGAACGGTTACGGAGATAATGGCCCGAGAAAAATGTGGTCTTCTGGCGGGTCCACGCACTATACCTGTCAGCTGAGACGCTTTATCTATGTTTGTCCTTGAGTGTGGTGATTCACACTAGCCGTAAGCTCCCATCAGTATACATTGCGGCCGAGTCGTGAATGGGTGGTAGGTTAATTGTGTGGAGTTGCTGAAATGCCTTTTGCGTTTTCACACGTGGAATATTGTGATATGCATTTTGTGTGTGGATTTTGCAGTGGCAGTGCACATGCTGCTGTTGAAAAATACCAAAGGCGTTTTCCCGATCGAAGGATTCCATCTCGAAGTGTATTTATGCGAATTCACCAGACATTGCGTGAGACTGGTTCTCTTCCGAGTGTTTCTGTGCAGTCGGAAAGGGAGGATGTACAAATGAGAAACACACGAGAGAACATTCTTGAGATGGTCCAGAGAAGTCTGTGTCTGTCCACTCGTAGAATGGCCTGTCACATCAGCGATCACGTATGCAGGTATGGCGAACTTTATATGATGAAGAGTTGTATCCTTGACAAATTGTCAATGAATAATCCGTCGAGTGTAACAACGTTCTTAGGTCACTTATTTATTTCACTCGCCTTACATGTTTCGGTTCAAAAGAACCATCATCAGAGGCACGTTACAAACACATGAAACCACTGGCGTTGTATTGTACACAGTATGTAAGCTGCGTGATCTGCTAGAGATGTCGGAGTGTAAAAGCACAACACTTTCTAGTAACGTTGAATGCATGTACACCTCTTGCATTCCATCCAAAGAATGCTCTCAAATTGAGCCGTCAATGTTAAAATATTTAA